>NC_091197.1:36136349-36382799 GCF_040958095.1 Procambarus clarkii | reverse complement strand
TATATATATATATATTATATAATATATTATATAATATATATATATATATATATATATATATATATATATATATATATATATATATATATATATATATATATATATATATATATATATATATATATATATATATATATATATATATATTAAAATGCATACGTATATTTCTTCAGTAATAAGGGAGATATACTTGTAATTCTGTGGCTGTTATCATTCATGGGGTTACACTGGTGACCCGCTTTAGAGAGCAGCAGTTGTATCCCTAGACATAGTTAAAGCTTGGCTGTTGTAGGGTGACGAGCCGTAAAGTACGATAGGTAACAGGCTACACCAAAGGAAACAGTATAAATGGGGTTAAGTCAGAGTGGGAAAATGTAAGTAGAGTGCCTCAAGGCTCTGTATTGGGACCTCCGTTTATAATATATAAATGATATAGATTCAGGTTTGAGTAGCAACATTTGCAAATTTGCCGATGATACAAAAATCCGTAGGGAAATTAACACGGAAGAAGACTCGCTATCACTTCAAGTTGATCTAAATAGGGTTTTGAAATGGTCAAAAGATTGGCAGATGCCGTTTAATGCTGATAAATGTAAAGTTTTGAGACTAGGTAATGATGAGAGTGTTACAAGATACGAGCTGGACTGTGTTGAGATTGCGAACACAACACACAAGAACAAAGGCAACCGCAGAAGGCCCACTGGCCCATATGAGGCAGCTTCTATTTATACCCACCCAATGCTTGCTTTATACCCATGCTTGAAACAATCGAGGGACCCCACCTCCACCATGTTACGCGGCAATTGGTTTCACAAATCAACAACCCTGTTACTGAACCAGTATTTACTCAAGTCTTTCCTAAATCTAAACTTAACCAATTTATACCCATTGTTTCGTGTTTTGTCTTGTGTTGATACTTTTAATACCCTATTAATATTCCCCTTTGTTATGTCCATTCATCCACTTGTAAACCTCTATCATGTCACTCCTAACTCTTTGCCTTTCCAGTGAATGCAATTTAAGCTTTGTTAATCTTTCTTCATATGAAAGATTTCTAATTTGGGGAATTAACTTAGTCATCCTACGCTGGACACGTTCAAGTGAATTTATATCCATTCTATAATACAGCGACCAAAACTGAACTGCATAATCTAAATGGGGCCTAACCAGAGCAAGATATAGCTTCAGAACCACACCAGGTGTCTTGTTACTAACGCTGCGATTAATAAGTCCGATTTGCCTTATTACGAACATTCATTTAGGAAAGACTTTGGTAAATACTGGTTCGGTAACAGGGTTGTTGATTTGTGGAGCCAATTACCGTGTAAAGTGGAGGTGGGGTCCCTCGATTGGTTTAAACGTGGGTTGGACATGCATATGAGTGGGATTGGGTGGTTATAAATAGGAGCTGCCTCGTATGGGCCAATAGGCTTTCTGCACTTACCTTGTTCTTATGGATGCCATAAGGGGCTATGTGAATGTTGCATGCCATCTTGTTAACTTTGTGCCCAGGTAATGAGTAGGTTTAATACTACAAAATTAACGTTACTTTATTTGACTTCATAAAATGCTAAGGCTGATTTTTTTTTTTTTTTTTTTTTTAGGTGAACATATGGAAGAAATAAACATTTTAGGATATGCCCGTTGAAGGAACCAATGCGGGAAAATAATATTTGAGATTTAGTGTTAACTAACAGGGAAACAAATAAAGGACACCGAACATAAGAACATAAGAACATAAGAACAAAGGCAACTGCAGAAGGCCTATTGGCCCATACGAGGCAGCTCCTATTCTATAACCACCCAATCCCACTCATTTACTTGTCCAACCCGCGCTTGAAACAATCGAGGGACCCCACCTCCACAATGTTACGCGGCAATTGGTTCCACAAATCAACAACCCTGTTACTGAACCAGTATTTACCCAAGTCTTTCCTAAATCTAAACTTATCCAATTTATACCCATTGTTTCGTGTTCTGTCCTGTGTTGATACTTTTAATACCCTATTAATATCCCCCCGGTTATGTCCATTCATCCACTTGTAAACCTCTATCATGTCACCCCTAACTCTTCGCCTTTCCAGTGAATGCAACTTAAG
Organism: Procambarus clarkii; assembly: GCF_040958095.1. NCBI lineage: Eukaryota > Metazoa > Arthropoda > Malacostraca > Decapoda > Cambaridae > Procambarus > Procambarus clarkii. The sequence goes on along the minus strand of NC_091197.1, from coordinate 36,380,700 downwards.
CTTTGTTAATCTTTCTTCATATGAAAGATTTCTAATTTGGGGAATTAACTTAGTCATCCTACGCTGGACACGTTCAAGTGAATTTATATCCATTCTATAATATGGCGACCAAAACTGAACTGCATAATCTAAATGGGGCCTAACTAGAGCAAGATATAGCTTGAGAACCACACCAGGTGTCTTGTTACTAACGCTGCGATTAATAAATCCAAGTGTCCGATTTGCCTTATTACGAACATTTATGCATTGATCCTTTTGTTTTAAATTCTTACTAATCATAACTCCCAGATCCCTTTCGCAATCCGACTTCGCAATCACACCACCATCTAGCTCGTATCTTGTAACTCTATCATCATTACCTAACCTCAGAACTTTACATTTATCAGCATTAAACTGCATCTGCCAATCCTTTGACCATTTCAAAACCCTATCTAGATCAACTTGAAGTGATAGTGAGTCCTCCTCCGAATTAATTTCCCTACCGATTTTCGTATCATCGGCAAATTTGCAAATGTTGCTACTCAAACCTGAATCTAAATCATTTATATATATTATAAACAACAGAGGTCCCAGGACAGAGCCTTGAGGCACTCCACTTACAACATTTTCCCACTCTGACTTGATTCCATTTATACTAACTCTCTGTTTCCTTTGGTATAGCCATGCCCTAATCCAGCTTAATATAGCATAAATAGGGAATAAGCTAGGGAACAGTGCTCATAAAGAAATCAGATTTAACATAGAATGGAATAGACCTGTAGGAGAAAATTCTGTTAAAGTACCTGATTTTCGAAAAGCTAATTTCAATAACCTAAGAAATTTATTGGGTCAAATAGATTGGAAAGTCTTGGGTATGGGGTGTGTGCCGGTCTTAGAGCTAGACGTGAACCCAGCGATAGGTGACGTAAAAGGGGTTTTCGACGTAGACTCAAAATATAACCTATTTAAAAATATTCTAAGCGAAGCCCAGGAATGTAGTATACCTTATAAATTGAATAGATCGAATACTAATGATCCAAAGTGGATAACAAAGGATCTGAAGAACGTTATAGGTAAAAAGAGAGCGTGGTACAAAAGGATTAAGAATGGGGAAGTCAGTTTAGAACAGGAATTCGTACAACTGGTTAGAAATACTAAAAAAAGAGAAGGAAAGCAAAAAGAAACTATGAAGTTCGCATAGCAGAGCAATCAAAGACAAATCCTAAAGGGTTTTTCCTGTTATACCGGACAAAGAATAGGGAGAGGATAGGTCCATTAAAAACTGAGACAGGTCAAATAACATAATGGAGATGAGTAGTATTTTTAATAAATATTTTATATCTATTTACTAAAGAGGAACTTAATATGCCTTCAGCGGAACAAATCTATGTGGGTGGGGACGAGGACAGGTTGACTAGTTTAGCAGTTACCAGGGAGGATGTAATTAAACAAATGGTTAAACTCAAACCAAACAAATCCCCAGGGCCGGATGAAGTGTTTGCCAGGGTGCTTAAAGAATGCAAAGAGGAGCTTTCCGAGCCACTGTCTACCATATTTAATAAATCAATAGAGTTAGGCAGTGCCAGAATTATGGAAAGTTGCTAATGTGGTACCAATTTTTAAGAAAGGAGATAGATCACTTGCGTCAAACTATCGACCAATTAGCCTAACGTCTATTGTGGGAAAGTTACTTGAATCGATAATTGCAAATACAATTCGTCTTCATCTTGAAAAACACAAATTAATAAATGAGTCGCAACATGGTTTTACAAATGGCCGTTCATGTTTAACAAATTTGCTATCTTTTTATTCCAGCATAGTTGAGGCAGTTGATAGTGGTAAATATTGTGATGTTGTGTACCTTGACTTTCGCAAAGCTTTTGATACAGTGCCACATGAAAGTGATTAAAAAAAATAGAGGCTCATGGTATTGGAGGTGCTATATTAAGTTGGATTAGGGCATGGCTATACCAAAGGAAACAGTTAGTATAAATAGGGTTAAGTCAGGGTGGGAATATGTTTTAAGTGGAGTGCTTCAGGGCTCTGTCCTGTGACCTCTGTTGTTTATAATATTTTATAATATATATCAACGATTAGATTCAGGTTTGAGTAGCAACATTTGCAAATTTGCCGATGATACAAAAATCGGTAGGGAAATTAACACGGAAGACGACTCACTATCACTTCAAGTTGATCTAAATAGGGTTTTGAAATGGTCAAAGGATTGGCAGATGCAGTTTAATGCTGATAAATGTAAAGTTTTAAGGCTAGGTAATGATAGAGTTACAAGATACGAGACCTAGATGGTGTTGAGATTGCGAAGTCGAATTGCGAAAGGGATCTGGGAGTTATGATAAGTAAGAATTTAAAACAAAGGGATCAATGCATGAATGTTCGTAATAAGGCAAATAGGACACTGGGATTTATTAATCGAAGTGTTAGTAACAAGACACCTGGTGTGGTTCTGAAGCTATATCTTGCTCTGGTTAGGCCCCATTTAGATTATGCAGTTCAGTTTTGGTCGCCGTACTATAGAATGGATATAAATTCACTTGAACGTGTCCAGCGTAGGATGACTAAGTTAATTCCCCAATTTAGAAATCTTTCATATGAAGAATGATTAACAAAGCTTAAATTGCATTCACTGGAAAGGCGAAGAGTTAGAGGTGACATGATAGAGGTTTACAAGTGGATGAATGGACCTAACAAAGGCGATATTAATAGGGTATTAAAAGTATCAACACGAAACAATGGGTATAAATTGGATAAGTTTAGATTTAGGAAAGACTTGGGTAAATACTGGTTCGGTAACAGGGTTGTTGATTTGTGGAACCAATTACCGCGTAACGTGGTGGAGGTGGGGTCCTTCGATTGTTTCATGGGAGGGTTGGACACGTGAGTGGGATTGGTTTGTAAGAGATAGGAGCTGCCTCGTATGGGCCAATAGGCCTTTTGCAGTTACCTCTGTACTTATTTTATATTTTTTAATTTTGCCCCGAGGGGCAAGTTTATTGGGCAGCGCCACTCATCCTGTGAGTGGACACACCGCCATAGTGACAGTATTGGGCAGCGCCACTCATCCTGTGAGTGGACACACCGCCATAGTGACAGTATTGGGCAGCGTCACTCATCCTGTGAGTGGACACACCGCCATAGTGACAGTATTGGGCAGCGCCACTCATCCTGTGAGTGGACACACCGCCATAGTGACAGTATTGGGCAGCGCCACTCATCCTGTGAGTGGACACACCGCCATAGTGACAGTATTGGGCAGCGCCACTCATCCTGTGAGTGTACACACCGCCATAGTGACAGTATTGGGCAGCGCCACTCATCCTGTGAGTGGACACACCGCCATAGTGACAGTATTGGGCAGCGCCACTCATCCTGTGAGTGGACACACCGCCATAGTGACAGTATTGGGCAGCGTCACTCATCCTGTGAGTGGACACACCGCCATAGCAGCATGTACAACACTCCCCAATAGGAAGAAAACCCGCTGGGTTGTTCATCCTGTCACTTGTACCCAGACACAGCTGGGATTTGTTATTACTGATTCTCTCCCTCGTCCTCCTCCTATTCGGCCATAATGATAGTGACTGCCAGCTGCAACCATGTTGTACCATCGTACAGATTCACTGGGTTGTGCTTCTATCCTCCTTTCCTCAGTTACCTTGTCAAGGTGATGTTGCCTGACAATTCCTCTAATTTGTAGTAGAGTCTTGGATATGAAGTATTCAATATGGTCTCCAGCGCCTTCAGCAGCCAGCACATCTGCTCGTTCATTCCCACATATTCCAACATGGGAGTGGATCCACAAACTTACCACTTCCTGATTGGAGTGTGGCGCGGACCTTGGTGGAGGAAGGTGCTTCTTTGGAGGTGGTATATTACTGGCTAAATTACTCCCTTGCGAAGCCTTGTCCCAGCGTGTTACTTGTGTCCAGTCTCCAGGTATGTGAGAGGGAGTTGCTCCTGAGCTACCGTGCAGTGAGGACGTGTCGCCTGCTCGCTCCGGTAGTTTGAGGTGGTTAACGTTTTCGCCGGCAGGGGGTGTGGGTGTCTCTACCCTCCCTGCTGTTCCTGGTGGTGTGGACGTGGCGCTTCTACGATGGGCGGCCATCTTCCCCCTGTCGTGAGGGTCAACTCCATCGGATTGGAGTTTACTGGCTGTGCTGGATACCCGCTGGTGGACGTGGTATTTAGTGCCATGCTTCGTGTCCCGGTTGGGGACGTATATGGCATTGAGCTGGTAACTGCTCACCATGTTTTCAAGTTTGTGGGTGAGGCGGTGTACCGTGCTTTCTTACGGAGGTACGAGGGACGTACTTTGCAGCTCCAGGACGGCAACGGGTCTGTGACCATTTCAGACCGTAGTGGTGCTGTGACGTATGTCAGTGTTCATGGCACCCCCATGGAGTTTCCCGAGACTCTCCTCCGGCGATTCTTCCAGAGGTACGGCTCCGTCGTCAGTGTGCGGATGAACTCCCTGTCGTCTGGCACGTATTCGGGTGTGAAGACCTACATTCGGACCCTCGGGATGCGACTGAGGTCGGACATACCGTGCTCTGTCCGGCTGTTGGGGTACTATGTGCGTGTGTTTTATGCCCGGCAACCCCGTACTTGCTTCCGGTGTGGCTTGTTGGGGCATCAGGCTGCCGGGTGTACTGCTGATCCGGTCGCTCCTGTGAACTTGTTCCGTGAGGAGGATTTCCCGCCGCTCCCTCTGGAGGACGACTCCGGGGGTGAGGAGGTGAACGTCCCGTTCGCTGCTGCGGCTCCCCCAGTGTCACCCGACGTTCCCCCGGTTGTCGCAGACCCTCCTCCGGGTGTTGCGGTGCCGATGGATGTTCCTCCTGACCATGCCTCTGGCCCTGCCGTTCCCATGGACCTTCCTGGTGATCCCTGTGGAACGTCGCAGTCGGCTTCCTCGTCTTCGACTGTGGACCCTGGCCCTGCGTCCTCCCCTCGGGTTCCTCCTGTGCTGGGTGCTGGGGTGGCTGCGGTGCCTCCTGCTGTGTGTGGTCTGGTTCCCCCTGTGGTAGAGGCTGCTGCCGTTCTGCGACGGGCGTCGGTTCACCCGGTTCGTGAGGCCCATGGTTCTGGGTCCGCCTCCGGCTGTGAGGATGTGCGGCCAGTGCCCAAGCGGTCCAGGCGTTCTTCTGCTGCTTGGGCTGATGCGGAGGACTACGACGCAGGTGGGGCTTCGGGAGATGATGTGGCGCCTCCGGGTGCTTCGCGCTCTACGACGCTGGTGGTGGCTGACGTCCATGTGTCTGCTGTTGACGATGGTTGTACCTATGATTTACCTCCTGTTCTTTCTCCTGCAAAAGGTTCTCCGCAGTGGGGGGTGGTCGCTCATACTGACGTGGATGATGAGAGTTCTGGTGCGCACCGAGGCATCAAGCTGGTACTGAAGAAGGATGCCAAGCGTGGGGGGGTCCCTGCAGGTACAACGTTTGGTGGTTGACGCGGAGCACTGTGAGGCAGCCGAGGAAGCTCCCAGTGCGCTGCCCATTGCCCGGCCTCGTGGGAAGGAGCCCCTCCCTCTCATCTTGGCCTCCGGAGTGGCGCATGATGCGCAGCATCCTCTGCAGTTTAACATTATTGACCGCGTGCATCCTGTTCCGTGGTGCCCTTCTTCCATCTGGGTACAGCGGGCTCGGTGTTTTGTTGTGGGTGTGCCGGAGTTAATGCCTGATCCTCGTACTGTTAATACTGTACCTGTTCCGAATGACGTAATGTTACTGTGGGAGGCGTATTGTGTTCGGTTCCCGGCGGCGGAGTGGCCGGATAAGTATGAACAATTTGAGTAGTCTGTGCTTGCTGTGACCTGTGGTTTGTTTGCAATGTATTGTACCTATTGTGCGCCCTTCAGGCCGGTGTTGTGTTTTTCATGACTGTTGTTTTGTTGTTTTTATTGTATTTCCGTCCAGTATTATTGTTTCTTTGTGTTCATTGTTGTGATTTTGTTGTCGGTCCTTCAGGCCGGTATTTAGTGTATTTGTGTTACTTTGTGTATATTTGCTTTGTGCTTTTGTATTTTTTTGTCTGATTGTTGTTGTTTTCTTATTTTATTATATTTATTGTTTTGTGTTTATTCGCATGTTCGCATGTAAAAATAAAAAAAAATAAAAAACTTCCCTGATAAGTACTTTCACAGCTCTCTGAATTTCAGAGACTATTGCAAGATTTTCTGCTCGATTTTTACCAAGGCTTTGAAGTGCTGCTCTTGAATCAGTGCAAATCACTGCACCACTAGTGTTCCATTCAAGAAACCTTAATGCCATAACAATGGCAGTTAGCTCTGCTTGCGTTGAAGAGGCATAGTTCTCAATACACGCTTTTTCTTCATTTCTACGTTGGAAAGTATTAGCCTTGATTACCATGAATGCTGCACCAGCCCTTCCATTGACAGGATTAGATGACCCGCCAGTGTAGATTTGATCTAGTTATTAATCTCCGGCTTCTTTATAAATTTCCTCGAGATACTTTGCCTCATTTCTTGTGGTAACATGTTGGATTTTTTCATTGCCATTTCATTGATGATGATCTTGCCCGAGTCATCCTCCCAGGGAGGAGCTCACGGGCTTGCTTAAGCAGATGAAGCTCTTCGAGGTAGCAGACTGATCTGTGATGCCATGTTTTGCTTCTCCTGTTTCCCCTTGAAAGTAGCAGAGCTCAGTTTTTTCTTAACAAAATCGTTGTAATGGGGATCTCTGGCTATCCTAATTGCAAGCTTAGCATTCAGTTCCTTAATTCTGCTTTTAACACTGGGGAGGGACAACAACAACTCGTAGATTAGACGTTTTGGCAGTTCATGGAACTTTGTTCTTATTTCCCATGCACATGGGTATCCAAGCCTGATGCAATCTAAGTGTTCTGTTTTACTGTTCATTTTCATCAAAATAAGTGGTTCATAGTTGGTTGAATTCGTATATCAACCTGCAGATCCTGATGTTGCAACTGTTGTGTTGTGATCACTGTGTATCTTTTGCATTGATATTTCTAATTACTTTCTTAATCTGTGATAAACCCTGTGGAATGTAAATGTCTACATTTCCAATCTTTGTTGCAACTTTTGCAGCTTCGTCTGCAATGTCATTTCCTATTATTCCCACATCACTTAGCACTCAGTTGATAAGTACCCGACAGCCTTGACGTCTGAGTGTTTGCATTAATTATATGACTGATCAGACGAATGTCATGTACATGTTCTTGTTGCAAGGTTTTAATGGCAGTTCTTGAATCTGTATGCATGGTATGTTGTCGGTGTTCAACCAGAGCCTGTTCCAAAGCCTATTGAATGGATAGCGTCTCTAAAACTGAACACCTGTTTGAGAGTTTCCAACTAAATATAGAATTTCCTGCCTTATTTGCAGCTCTGAATTATTTTCCCTGCTTGTCTACTGGTCCATCTGTTAAGTATGTGAAGCAGCCAGATGCCAAGTGTGAGGGTATGGGTTTTCACCAGCTAAAATGTCTTTTGTAGAATGCACGAGCACCGCCGGGCACCGGGCCCGTAAATGGCTGTGCACTGTCTAGATTTGGTAACCCATACCCGAGACATCCCGTGTTTAGGCTCGTTGGAGAATCGAGGTCGTCAGCATTCCAAATGTTACAATGGCTGTTGAAACGCATTTGTGGAAATAGTTTGAGCGTGTAACAGCTTATTACTGTAGGAGTGAGGGAGGCAGGAGCAGAGCGGCAGGGGAGCCGTGAGGTGGCCGGCCAGCCAGCCCAAGCCGTTCCCATAGCAACCAAGGCACAGACGCCTTAGGGACGCCACTTTGCACACCAAGCATGGGAGCTGTGATTGGCTAAGGCCCTAGATGCGCGTCTCTGATTGGATAATTTGAGGAGGACCAGGAAGCCAGCACCTTGCCGGCCTGGGCATCATGATGTAATTCTGTACCTAGCTACTTCCTGAGTTAAACTTAATCTTTGCAAAGTCGGCCAGCTAAGTGAAGGCGTCGTTGCCGGTAGCCTCTAGTACACTTTACATCTGCGTGATAACGACGTTGGTCCGCCGGGAACGTAGCAGAATCCAGGAACTCGTCGTATTTGCATGTGATAAAGTATTTAACTGGAAATGAGAAGTGGGTAAACACATGAGCAGGTACCAACAGACTTGTACATCCCCATCTCCGGCCATCATCCTACCGCCTGCTAGTGTCTCACAGCAGTGGAGAGACCTGGGAATATCTTGCCAGTGTTCCGTGTGAGAAGATGGATTTTGGCCTACTTCTCAGCTTCTCATTTATTAAATATTAAATAGAAGAAGATCTATTATTAAATAGAAGAAAATGATATTTTGCCTTAGAAAATTTCGGAGATGTGCCCAGGATGTGCACAAATACCTATCTTCCTTGTTAGTGGAGACAGAAGGTCGAAATTGCATCTCATTCGAAAGGGAATGCCTTCAGCATTCCAAACAATTAGCTCTCGTTGATGTAGGTATTCTCAGCGAATAGTTACAGGTTCTCTGAATTCTGTAAGATTGGCCCATGGCCACAGTGAGGGGGAGAGAAAGAACAGGGACTGTTTCAAGTGTCTAACGGTTCCCTGTCGGTGACGATGTCACCAGCCAGCTCCTCTGATTGGTTGCGACACGAGTGCGCCTTAGGCCCTCGCAGCCACTGATTCACGATTGCCTGGCATCATGGGAGCCGCTGTCTATTTCTCGCGCCACAACGCTGCGGGCGTGTGATTCCCGCTCAAGGGCGGGCATTTTGTGAAGGCTGTGCTGTCAAGATGTGGGAAGCCAAGGTCCTGGCCAAGACCCTGGTTCCTCTCATCCATTTAACATTAAGCCAGCCATGTCACCCTACCCCGTCCACCCCTCCCCCCCCCCCCCATTACAGTTACAGATGCCTTCAGTGACGGGGCACCACTAGTGGTAAAATCAACAAAGACACGTGAAGTCTCTGCCATTACATGCGTCACCCTCCACCACAGGTGCAATTGGACTGTGTTCAAATGATCGTGAGTTACCGGTTTCACAATGAGCAATCCATCATTGCTCTGTAACTGAGAAACAAGAATCAAGTAGTGATTCCAAGTGTTTGAGCGAAGACCGTGGGTCAATACTCCTTACTGTGGGAAGCGTGGACTGACAATTTTGACTCTGCTCAGTGTTTATGTCCACGCCAGTGTCCCCTGGCGACCCTCGTAGTGCCCCCAAACATTCAAGCGTGCAGTCAGCCAGCCTTCAGCAACATCACGCTTGTGTTTATCGAGTGCACGTTCTCCCAGTTTATTGGTGGTGGAATTAAGCAATTTCCGACCTTAGTGTTGCGTGCGCAGCCACCTCACCGGCCGTGCTGCCTAGGGGTAGGGCTCTCGCCTCGCTTGTCGCACCTCGCTGCCTCCCAGCGCAGCGTCCTGCCTCAACCTTCACCTCACTCCGTCACCCCTGGCTCGTGCTTCAAGCAACAGCTTGGACAGTGAGCGAGTGTTATGATTGGATGTCATACCGGCATAAATTAACGTGAATGCTCAAATACGGGGAGACATCTCCCGTCCACGAGGCTAACCATAGCCCGCGCTTCTTGCCCCGCTCCTGTGCCAGGTAAGTTACGGGCTCTCCATAGCCCGTGCTACTTGGAACTTGTTCTGAGTAGCTGAATCTCTAACAACATCTAACATCAAATATTATTTCTATCTTTCGTACGTGCCAAATTCCTTGCGGTTGAACTTGGTTCGGCCGTCCGGTATTCGTTCTCTTTAGTTCCCCTATGGGACCGAGTTCGATTTCTCGAGGAAGCACGATAGGTAAACACCACCTACAGTTGTTCTGTGTGACTACTGTAGCTGGACTATGCGTGTTTATCATCTTACCACATCACTGCTAAGTGCATTCCATTTATTAACTACTCTGACACTGAAAAAGTTTTCTAATGTGTGGCACATTTGGGTACTCAGCTTCCACCTGTGTCCCCTCTTGTGCGTGTACCACCCGTGGTAAATAATCCATCCTTGTCTACCCTGTCAATTCCCCTGGGAATTTTGTACATGGTGATCATGTCTCCCTTAATTCTAATGTCTTCCAACGACGCGAGATGCAGTTCACGTAGTCTGTTCCAGAACTAAGAGGCATGAGTTATGAGAAGTGCTTGTGTTGTTGACCAGACCACACACTAGAAATTGAAGGGACGACGTCGTTTCGGTCCGTCCTGGACCATTCTCAAGTCGATTGTCAATCGACTTGAGAATGGTCCAGGACGGACCGAAACGTCGTCGTCCCTTCAATTTCTAGTGTGTGGTCTGGTCAACATACTTCAGCCACGTTATTGTGACTCATCGCCTGCAAGTGCTTGTGTTCTGGTACTGGAGCCAGTGGAAAGTCGATTGGGTATCCAAAAAGCACGACTTGTTTGCGTCTTTTTGAAGTGCCCAGCTTTTCCAAGCACACACTGGCAGACAGGCTTCATACGACGTCTGATAACGCTATGCTGTCCCACCCCAGTGTAACAGCAGACTACAGACACACAGTTACCCCTGCAGGATTGTTACTTTTTGTAAGTAATTTGCAGTCTGTTGGTCTCGTGGTGTCATTATCTTCTCAGGTTGACCGAGATGGAAAGTTTGAGCTCTGGTTGTTCCTGTTCCATTGCCATTACTACTCCATATGCTGTAGGAAAGTGGTCTGTCTGCATTATCTGTAATGTTGGAAGATGTGCAGAGTGACTATGTCTGGTACTCGCCTAGTTGTGCTTGCAGGGGTTGAGCTCTGCTCTTTCGGCCCGCCTCTGAATTGTCAATCAACTAACTGTTACCAAGTCCTCCCCCACACAGGTGGGGAATTGGTGATGTCCCCTCCAGGCTCACAGTGGTCCTGTGCCTGGGCTGTGGAGAAATACATTGTCTTACACTGGCTGGTGTGTGACTGGTACTGTCCTCTCTAAGTCCATTATGTCTGGTGTTTTGCTGGTGGAAGCACGTGATGAATCCTCGATAGCAGTTTTCTCGAGTGCGTGCTGCACTTCGGTCCACTGCCCCTCCTCGTCTGAAAGCTGTGCAGCGAGTAGATTATCCCAATAATAGACTCGCTCCAAATGCATTGGCCTAAAGAGAGTAGCAAAGCTCTTCTTGGTACTAATTATGGAACTCGAACCTTTCCTAATTTCCACATACTATTCCTGTCAACCTTTGGACTGTGTGGTGTTGCCCGAGCATACAAGCAGCAGAGTGGTGAATAATAACCAGTCTACTTTCAAGCGTGGTCTAGAACACACACTTGCGAGATATTTTACCGACGCTCAGTGTGCTCAACTCTCACCATTGCTCACCAAAGTATCACCTGCGTACTTCTGTATATTCGACCAAATATATATAATCTTGGTGTTTGTGTTTATTGTCACCATACTTTACGTAACAATAGAACCGTTACATTGGTGACCCAGCAAGTGAAAAAAACACCTAGTCACAAACTAGATCTTCGTCATGGATTTATCTACCAGGTTTCCAGCATAATACGCAGATGAGCCAGAATTTTGGTTCATGCAGATGGAGGCTATTTTCGACCTTCACGAAATTACGACTGAGAAAGCCCAAAATGCCTGTACCCTGCCAACCTTCCCTCGGAGGCTATGCACACTGCCTCCGCTGTCATCACCGCACCATCACCGGACACCAGGACGTACACCGCATTCAAGGCCGCTCTTCTACAGGCAGCAATGAAACGCCGCATTTAACAAAGGGACCAACTCCTCTCTGACAAAAGATTAGCAGACAAAACACCAGCCCAGCTTCTGCGGCATATTCAGTATGTAATGCATACTGCAACTGGTCCAGCCCCCAGCGAGATTATGAAATCACTCTGGATACAACCTGTCCAAAACACATTCAACCGGCCCTATTCAGTATGGCTGACGACACCTCATTAGCCCAGCTGGCTACACTGGCAGACAGGCTTCATACGACGTCTGATAACGCTATGCTGTCCCACCCCAGTGTAACAGCAGACTACAGACACCCAACAACTCTACGTCCTCCAGACCCAGCGTTTCTTCCGCCCAGGGAGGACGTACTACGTCAATCCAGTATCAGTCTAGACGACAGCAAGAACATCGGGGAGAGCTTTGTTCTTACCACCAGAAGTTTGGACACCAAGCCCGCAACTGTAGGGCTCCTTGTTCCTGGTCGGGACACTACTTCAGCGGGAACTTAACGGCCAGTAACCCCGCCATTTCAAACACTACACTGCTCTACATATCTGACATAATAATCAAATGCCGTTTTCTCGTTGACACAGGTGCAGCAGCTAGTGTGTTGCCTCCACTACTGGTGAAACCAACCGTACTCCTGGTTTGGACTTACGTGCCGTCAATGATACGTCTGTTCGTACATATGGGACACGCGCCCTGGCTCTCTATTTCGCCTCTGGGTCGCTTTATGTGGACTTTCCTCATAGCGGATGTGGAACAACCCATTCTTGGATGGGATTTCCTGCAACACCATCGACTTATTGTGGATCCCGCAGGTGAAGTACTTCGAGCCTCTCCTAGTACCTCTACACAAGTTAACATTGTCACCCCAGTCGCATCTACGGGACTTCAAGCACTCCTGGATGAATTCAAAGATGTGACCCAACCCGCCAGCCCTCGACCAGAGGTGCAACATACGATTATGCATCACATTACTACAAAGGGAGCACCTACCTTCGCCAGACCACGCCGCCTGGCACCGGAACGACTGGCGGTAGCACGTGCTGAATTCAATAAGCTACAGGAGGCCGGAATAATCCGCCCTTTGAACAGTCCATGGGCTTCACCTCTCCATATGGTCCCGAAAACGGCCCCAGGGAAATGGCGCCATTGCGGGGACTACACGGCTCTCAACGTTCGTACTCCGCCGGATCGCTACCCAATACCACACATCCAGGATTTCTCACAGGGATTGAGCAATGCAACCGTTTTTTCGAAAATTGACCTTGTGCGGGCATTTCACCAGATCCCCGTAGAACCGGCAGACATTCCGAAAACAGCAATCGCAACACCTTTTGGACTGTGAATTCGTCCGGATACCTTTTGGTCTACGGAATGCAGCCCAGACATTCCAACGCTTCATCGACCAAGTAGTTAAGGACCTTCCTTTTTGCTATGCCTACATTGACGATCTGCTGGTGGCCAGTACATCAACAGAACATCTGCTACACCTCCGACTCCTCCTCACCCGTCTACGCAACTTTGGCTTACAGCTTAACTCCGAGAAGTGTATTTTCCATGTTCCAGAGCTGGATTTCTTGGGACATGTGTGTCAGCAGCAGGGGTCCAACCACTAGAAAAGAAAATCGAGGCAATCAAGGAATTCCCGCGCCCATCCACTCCAAAGAAGTTGCAAGAATTTCTTGTTGTGAATTTTTATCATCGATTTTTCCACATTGTTCGGACATCTTGCGACACTTGTACGACCTCTTACGTGGTCGGAAACACGTCCCGTCTTCCGTTGGAGTGGACTCCCCCAGGCAGAGACAGCATTCACCGACAAAACACAAGGTGGCGGAATTCACCTTGCACGCACACCCAGTGTCTGACGCTCCCACCAATCTCTACTGACGCTTCAAACACGGCTATTGGTGCTGTACTTCAACAGCTCATTGAAGGAGAATGGCGCCCAATTAGATCTTTTCAGCGTGTGTCAACCGCTGAAAAGTAGTACAGCACTTTTGATAGGGAACTGCTCGCCATCTACGCAGCCACACAACAATGCCGGCACTTCCTCGAGGGGCGGAATTTCTACATCCGCACAGACCACAAACCCCTCACATGCACTGGCGGCCAAGGGTTATTGCTCACTCCTCGAGTAGCATATCACCTGGGATTTATCTCCCAATTTTCCGCGGATATCTGCCACGTCAAAGGAACTAACAATATCATAGCCGATGCACTGTCTCGACCCACCATAAACCACGTCGTGAAAAACCCTGCTCAGGTGGACTATTGTGTAATCAGCAAGGCCCAATGGGAAGACCCTGATCTGCAGCGATTACGAACATCTGACACAGCTCTCCGGTTCATCGAGACTCCCATGGAAGGTGGCGGAAGTATAATCTGTGACACCTCACGGACGGGAGCACTTAGGCCCTACATTCCTGCCCAGTTTTGCTGGAAAACGTTCTCAGCATTTCCCTCCCTAGCACACCCAGGAGTACGTGCTTCCCAGAAACTACTAACGGAGCGTGTTGTATGGCCAGGAATCAATGCCAGTGTTCAACAATGGACTCGCTCATGTCTCCAGCGCCAGCGAGCGAAAACACAAAGAGCCCACTTCAACAGTTCCCGTTACCTTCTGACCATTTCGAGGTGGTACATGCCGACTACATTGGACCATTACCGTCGGCAAGAGGATATTCTTATCTACTCACCTGCATCGATCGATTCTCCAGATGGCCGGAAGCAATCCCATTAATCAACATCTCAGCTGAGTCAATGGTCCAGGCTTTCCTCTCTGGATGGGTCGCCCGTTTTGGCAGCCCCTCTGTCATCATCACCGACCAAGGACGACAGTTCGAATCATATCTATGTAAGGAATTTATGGAATTCCTCGGCACCACACACAACCGAACCACAGCATACTACCCTGAGTCGAACGGAATGGTAGAACGCTTTCATAGACAACTAAAAGCCGCCCTGAGAGCTCAAGCACGCCCTGATTGGATCGACACCTTCCATTAGTCTTGCTTGGCATTCATTCGGCCACGAAGGAGGGCAGTGGATTCTCGGCAGCAGACTTGGTATACGGATCTAGCCTGCGGCTACTGGGCGAATGCTTAACCCCGACGCCACTCATCACACCCCCAGACCCCACTTCTGTCCAGACATTACGGGCGGCCATGACAAACATTCGGCCTACACCACCACGCCAACTGACAACTCTTACTACATGTGCGCCTCATGAGCTCCATATAACTGAACACGTGTTTGTAAGAGTCGACGCGTCCCTCTACAGTCGCCATACAAAGGACCATTTAACGTGGTTTCTCGATCACCGAAGTTCTCAACACATCCTCCGAATTTACAGTACGATTTAATACCAAGTGTAATAAGTACATTTTCTTACTCTCAAACAATGGATAATTGCACTTATGGGGCTGTTACATTTACCCAATCCCCTCCCCAATTTAATTCTCGTTTTCTGTTAAGACTGCCAAATTTTAGGATGAAGTTTTCAATTTAAAGTTGCAATACACAAGTTTTAAATATCAGGAATTTCTTTCAGGTTTATTAAACAATGTAGGTTTTATACAAAATTTTAAAATATCCTGAGTTACTTTACAATTTATTGATATATTTTAGTTTTGTTTTATTAGTTTTATAAAACTAATATCAATATAGCTATAGATTAAGTACTAATTGTAATCAAGACGCAAAAATTTTTATCTTCGAAAATTAAGACGGTTAGGTGAGATTGTGGTTTTCTATTCAGTTTTCAGGTAAACTCAAATATTCACTATATTTGACAGTACGATTTAATACTAAAGTGAAAGTACAATTCCTAACTGCTATGAATAGTACATAATTGTACTTTTTTGTCTCCTTACATTTTAGTACATAATTGCACTTTTTTGTCTTCTTACATTTACCACCCATTTTAGGATGACTGGCTGGAAGTTCTTCACCCATGAACGCCGAGGACAGCGGGTAAACATCTCCATCGATCGCCTTAAACCAGCACACTGTGACGCTGCCCCAGACATCCCTCCAGACACACATCCGCCGACTACGCAGTTCACTTTTCGACCACAGTTACCAGCAGCACCGCCACCTACGACAATGGACTATCCTGTACGACCTCCCATCCTACAACCCCAGTTACCAGCCACACCACCACCTGATCCTACGACGACGGACGATCCTGTGCGACTTCCTACCTTGAGACCCCAGTTAGATGACATCAGCGAAGAGGAGGAAGTTAACTTTGAGGGTTATACAACGCGAGCAGGGCGTATTATTCACCGACCAGCCAGGTTCCTTGATAAAGTGTTTTTCCTTCCCTCCCCTGGGAGGGGGAGTTCTGTAGCGAGTAGATTGTCCCAATAATATACTCGCTCCAAATGCATTGGCCTTATGAGAGTAGCAAAGCTCTTCTTGGTACTAGTTATGGAACTCGAACCTTTCCTAATTTCCACATACTATTCCTGTCAACCTTTGGACTGTGGTGTTGCCCGAGCATATAAGCAGCAGAGTGGTGAATAATAACTAGTCTACTTTCAAGTGTGGTCTAGAACACACACTTGCGAGATATTGTACCGACGCTCAGTGTGCTCAACTCTCACCATTGCTCGCCAAAGTATCACCTGCGTACTTCTGCATATTCGACCAAATATATATATTATCTTAGTGTTTGTGTTTATTGTCACCATACTTTACGTAATAATAGAACCGTTACAGCTGCCTCTATTGCTTCTTTATCAGACTTCCCCATGACGACTCTACATAATAAGTACCGATTCACTGCCCTACCTAATGCCTGAGACACTCCTAGGCCTGGAGAAATTCATTCCTCTCCAACGGAGGTCGTAAAATGATTCCTCCAGGTGGAATCAGGGATACCCAACACCAAATTGAGCACATTGGTCTACCTTTACCTGTTAGGCTCGGTACACCTGCAGGCATCTTCTCGCCTTTCAGGGTAGGGCGAACTGATCTGGTCATTTACACGGTCCTAAAAAAAACTCATGGGCGACGAGTGCAGTACAACAGTTTGGGCTGCCTGCGTACTGGGTTGTGCAGGATAAGAGTCAGCTGGACAGCAGCTAGTCAACAACGTTTATCCATCAATTGTAGACTAAACTGATTAACTTCCTTCCAAACAAGATATTCCCTGGGTCTTCGAGTATTGATGTGTTCTTCCTCACAAAACCGCGGTGTTTTGAGCTGATGGGTGCTCAGATCCTAAAGTTTTCCGGGGAACAAAACCGTGTACGGCCAGTTAGCAATGGTGCCGGCAGCGAGTCTCCTGTATGTTGACGTCTTTGTGAACGATAAGCTTAGCCTTTACCTTCATCTTTATGTTTACTTTGTTCATTCTTATATATACGCAGCGTCTCTAGCCTAAATATTATGAATATTACCACACTAAATATAGACGCGACAGCTACACCTTTAAATTTTAGCATATGATCCATTCGTGTAATTACTCGCCTCCACTAAACAATCCCTATCCAGACTTGCTAAACAAATTCCCCGTCTTGGCAACTCTCACTATTTAAGTATTAATAAAAATTTTGCACACGTGATAAATGTACAAAGTAGCGGGGAAGTGTCGCTAAACTTCGGCTCAGCCTACATCATGTAATGCTGGCAGACCCGTTTATCACATCTTAGTTACAGACATAACAGCTCACGATCCTGTACTAAAAAATGTGTGTGTGTGTGTGTGTGTGGGGGGGGGGGGAAGAATTCACCCAGCAGTTTATCTGATCAACCTTGGTTGTGTTACGTAGGACTGCTCACATCTGTGACCAACAGTCTGGTGAAACAAGAAAGGACACTTTACAGTCGCCTCAAATAGCTCCGTACAGGAGGGTTGGAAAAGGGTATATGGTAACTCGGTGGTGAGGGATGGTTCCTGCCATTATACTGTTGAAGCAAATATAATTACCACATTAATGCCATCTTACATACTTACGTAAATTTCCCTCCGTCCATCTAATTTGCAATTGTCTACCTAACTAGTATTACAACTTGAAACAGAGCTCAATGTTAAATATATTATATGCACCTATTAATGACCTATGCATGCCCGTCGAACCATATGATAAACTGTCAGGAGAGGCGAGCACAACATACTTGGCCAAGGTTAGTGGAACAACCCGCCAGATTAATGTACAAGGAAGCACAACTAATCAAAAA
Organism: Procambarus clarkii; assembly: GCF_040958095.1. Taxonomy (NCBI): domain Eukaryota; kingdom Metazoa; phylum Arthropoda; class Malacostraca; order Decapoda; family Cambaridae; genus Procambarus; species Procambarus clarkii. Next base: position 36,362,863 of record NC_091197.1, on the reverse strand, counting down.
TATAAATTACTATGTAAATTTGTAAAGAACTTCAAAGTATACAGTAAAGCCACTATACCTGTAAGGTCTTGATATAACCCATATGCCTCGCTCAAGGCTGCCTCAAGCTTCAATAAGCCAAACTGTTGCACTGTCACACATACCTGAAATTTAACATTAAATTAAATACAAGAACACCCTAGGCCTCCTGGCCCATGTGAGGCAAGTCTTCACACCCAGTTTTCCGAGGTGCATCAATTGTTTTTAATTATGCTCTGACAGTTCTATGTCTTCAATACTTTCGAACTGGCATTCCTTCTATTCAATTTTTGTCCAGTCTGTATGTTCAGAAATCGTTCATCGTTTTAATACCCTAAAAATAAATACCCGCAGTCTCCGTGGTGTAAGACACTCGCCTGGCGTTCCGCGAGCGCTATGTCATGGGTTCGTATCCTGGCCGGGGAGGATTTACTGGGCGCAATTCCTTAACTGTAGCCTCTGTTTAACGCAACAGTAAAATGTGTACTTTGATGAAAAAACGATTCTTCGCGGCGGGGATCGTATTCCAGGGACCATAGGATTAAGGACTTGCCCGAAACGCTACGCGTACTAGTGGCTGTACAAGAATGTAACAACTCTTGTGTATGTATATATATATATATATATAAAAAAAAAAAAAAAAAAAAAAAATATGTGAACAGTTAGCATTATAATGCCTTCATCAGCCTGGCACTTCAGTCACCTGTTGAAGAGCAACTGTCGTGTTAATCACTTCATATAAAAAAATACAAGTTACAGAAATTAACCACATTCTATACTAAATATTACAGGTTATTTATGTTTTTTAATTATATATGTACACAATAGTTCTTACATTCTTGTTGTCTTGTACAGCCACGACCACGCATAGCGCTCCAGGCAAGTCCTTAATCCTAATGTTCCCCATAATACGACCCCACCAAATCGTCTAACAACCATGTACCCATTTTAATGTTTGGTAAACAAAGGCTACAGTTAAGGATTGGCGCCCAGTAAGTCCTCCCGGGCCACGGTACGCTCTTGAAACGCCAGGCGAATGTCTTACCACTTTGCCATTGACACATTCATTAAAACGACCTGATCTACTCAGCATAATACAATCAAGATAACGCTTTTAAAAATTAACATACTCGTCGCTACATATATAACTAGAAATTAGCCCAAGGATTCCGTGTCAAGTCACTTGTGTTTAACAACAATTCATGTCACTTTCACAGTTTCCGAGATCATTGCCAGTGTTATATTGTATATATATATAGACGAGCCACACTGGAGGACTACTAGTTACAGCTCGTATTGAAATCTATTACCATTTTAATATTCTAGACCAATAAAACCGCAAAGCATATTAGCCCAATGTCGGGCATATATTTGAATAGTAAACCAGACTTGTGTAAGTGACCTAGCGCTCCTGAAGCAACAGTGACGCCACGTCGCTACCTCACTCCGTAATTGTCTTCATAACCAACACTATACATGCCCGAGGACCTGACCAGGTTTACGATTGTTTTAAGTCAAAGTTGTGGCCGTCTAGAGAAATAATCAACTTGTAAAATACTACAATAAGACCATTCACTTGCCTGGAGACTGGGCGCAAGTAACCCGCTGGGACAAGGCTTCTCCAGGGAGTAATTTAGCCAGCAATATACCGCCTCCAGAGCAGCACCTTCCTCCACCAAGGTCCGCGCCACACTGCCTGCCCGCCCCAGTTTGTCAGCCCGGCCTGATGACCAAACTACCTGTGTGACGTCATGTATATGATCCAACTCACACACCAGACTTTCTCATACACAAATAACTTACAAGTAATTGAAACTATTATTATCGATGTTATTTCTGTTAAGCCTTGATATATATGAGTAGGCCTTTAACAACTGTTACAGTGTTGATGTTCTGGCGTGGCAGCAACACTGGCAGCCTCTGACGCGTTATCCAACTGTTATTTAATAACTTGTAAGTTACTTGTATGTGAGAAAGTGTGGTGGCTGCTGGGTCACATAAATATGTTGTGTCATATGATGTCATATACATGACGTCACACAGGCAGTTCGGTCATCAGGGGGGCAGGCAGTGTGGCGCGGACCTTGGTGGAGGAAGGTGCTGCTCTGGAGGCGGTATATTGCTGGCTAAATTACTCCCTGGAGAAGCCTTGTCCCGGCGGGTTACTTGCGCCCAGTCTCCAGGCAAGTGAATGGTCTTATTGTAGTATTTTACAAGTTGATTATTTCTCTGGACGGCCACAACTTTGTCTTGAAATAACAGTAAAATTAATGTACAACAGTCAAGTTTAAATTTATAGTTTCCTGTTTAATACAAAGCTTCAGTTGTAGTTAATTATGTAGAACAATGTTGTTTAGTGAGAACATGTGTGTAGAAGCTGCTTTTCAGGGTAGTGCAGTAGAGGGGATAGTTTACTTGTGTTAAACTGGCACTTTACACTTTGTGAGTTGCCCCGAGATGTGGCTAATGAAGGCAGCATTAGTGAGGCTCCAGTGAACTAACTCGCAGCGTAGTCACTAGTGACCGTTCTTGCTTTACTACTTCAACTTTACTCAAATGTTTTAAAGTTTAAGTAAAAGATACATAAAAATTAAAGTGTATAACGCTTGAAGCCCATGACGTCGGAGGCCACAATAAACCTGGTCAGGTCCTCGGGGTGAATAGTGTTGGTTATGAAGACAATTAAGGAGTGAGGTAGCGACGTGGCGTCACTGTTGCTTCAAGAGCAGGTCACTTACACAAGTTTAGTTTAATATTCAAATATCTGCCCGACATTGGCTCTGCAGCTTTATTGGTCTGGAATATTTTATTGGTCTGGAATATTAAAATAGTAAGTAATAAAGGAATTCAATAAGAGCTGTAACTAGTGGGGTCCTCTAGTTTGGTTCATCTATATGTGAACTTTGCTTCATCTATATATAATGTGAAGGTGGCTATGCTTTCACACAACTGTGAAAGTAGCATGAATTATTGCTGTTAAACACAGCAGTGACTTGTCACGGAATCCTTGGCCTGAATCCTAATGTGAAGGTGGCTATGCTTTCACACAACTGTGAAAGTAGCATGAATTATTGCTGTTAAACACAGCAGTGACTTGTCACGGAATCCTTGGCCTGATTTCTAGTGTTGTATATATAGCGACGAGCATCTGAATTTTCCAGTGTTAATAATTTATCACTTTCGCGCTCGGCGTGTGAGCGCCGCAGACTTCCCGGAAATGGTCGCGACGTTTAATATGCTAGACTATTCTATATGATGTTCGTTAGATCTCTCGTTGATTATAATGCTCTGCACTTAATTAATTTCCCCTCCTCTGTGTTGGACAAACTTGAAGTAGTACAGAATGAGGCTATGAGGATAATTCTTGGTGCCCCAAGATGCACAAGAATCATCAACATGAGGGAAGAACTGAAGCTTCCAACCATACTAGAGAATAATGCAAGTCAACACTACCTTATGCCTTAGTCATGAGACTCTACATCTCCTGCATTGCTCAGAGACAAATTATTTAGTGTTGTTAACACCCTTTTGACTGGTGCCGACATACCAACTCACTCCTTTTATGATAATTGGCTGAGCAACCATGCTTACAATCTCATTAAACTTAACATTCCTTTTAAGTGCAATCTACCTGTCTCTGATATTCCTCTTTATCTGTACCCCACCATTCAAGTATCATACACACCTGTCACAAAGAAAGATAATGAGAATCTTGCTCTTCTCAAAGCTGTCACTCTTGAAACAATTGCCTCCTCCATCGAGAGTTTAAGATCTCAAGAGCACTGTGTCTATACCGACGGCTCAGTCCAATCCTCTACTGGACGGATTGCAGCGGCATGTAGGTTTTATAGAAATATTTGCACAAAGACTGTCAGTGTCAGGTTAAACAACTGGCTGACCTCCACACAAGCAGAACTAGCAGCATTACACTTAGCAACCAGTACAATAAAAAGCATTGGAGGAATAATATTGTGATTCAAGTCTGCTCTTCAAGCAATCGAAAACTTCTCTTGGAAGATCGACAGCAAGAACCTCATACTCCCAATTATAAATGACCTAATTGATGCACAGAGTAAAAGGTCTCGAATCTCCTTTGTATGGATACCTTCACACATAAATATAACCCATCATAATGAGACAGACATTGCAGCCAAATTAGCGTGTAACAAGTTTGAAGTTGAATTAGATCTAGGTATCCCCCATCTCTGCTGTCAAAACTGTATTGGTCCAAACATTCAGATCTGATAGGAAAGAACTTACTGACTCCCAACGACCTAAAAGTACTAGTATAAAAAGCTATGATTTGTTCAGATCTGAAACCTACATCTATGGACAGCACAAAACGTCCACTAGACTGTGCGACACAGTGGTTGCAAGGATCAGGTTGGGTTACCGTTACTTGTGGCAGGTGGCTGCAGGTGACGGGTCTCCCAATTCTGAGCACTCCAGTTGCAAACTCTGTGAGCAGGAACTACGGCATGATCTCCCGCACTACATCACTGAATGCCCAGTTATTAGACCTTTCGGACCAGTTGGCATGAGGTACCTGGAGCTTTGCAATTACTTTATTCACTCTCGTATTCTTGAAGATATCCTCACAGTATACCCAAAATTTCCCAGTGCAGGCTATTAAACACATGGCCCTGTATGACTAACCATCCTGCAAGATGGGGACTTGTATTACCACTGCTACCTTATTCAATCTTTTGTTGATATCCTCAAAATGCATCCGGAGTCTGCCAGTGCAGACCGCTTATCACATGCCTCTGTATGACTAACCATCCTGTGTGATGGGGATTTTTTAGCATCACGTAGTTAGCTTTTTTGACACACTGTACTCCACTTCATATAGTCTAGGGTAGCTGCACTAATGCAGATGTACCTAATGTTAATAAAAAAAATCAGGGCGAGCGTGGGGCGACTCAAATGTTTATATTCGTTTCAGCTTTCTCACTATACTTCTCGTGCTAAGTCGTTCGTTTTGGTATCAATGTGTTTGCAATAGAATTCCCTACAGGGATGTATGCATATAAGGTCCAAAAGCCGGGCGTGACTCCCCCACAACAAAGCCTAATTCGGCAACCGTTACCCGTTAACGAGTACCAATTGGCACACCTGCAACCTAATGTGTGTACTTGTTCCAGTTTGATAACATCAATTTCGTGTTAAGTCTTTCATTTTGACATTGAATTGTTCGCAATATAAAGGTGCGCATTTTAAAGCTATTCCCATATTAATAGAACAATAAACGGAATTTTAACATTTTAAATTTTGGACGCTCATCACCACAATTATTTATAATCTTTCCAGTGTTCTAACCTCAATTGTCAGGCTACGTCGTCATTGTGGTATCAAATTGTGCGCAATCTAAACGCGCTCATTTTGAAACCAGTCCTAGAATGATGGGAAAAATTTTAATTTTTAACAATTATTTATTTAACAAATATTAGTGAGTTATATTTAACAAATATAAGTCGCTAAAACTATTCAGTTACCATTTACCCAATTTTCCTTATCCTAACCCATAACCAGGGGGTTTAGACCCCCCTTACCTCGAAATTATGGTATAGGGTTAAATTAGGGAATGTTAAGTTTATATGTGAAAATATAACTCACTAAAACTATTCAATTACCATTTACCCAATTTTCCTTATCCTAACCCATAACCAGAGGGTTTAGACCGCCCCCCCCCCCTTACCTCTAAATTATACTATATATTTAAGGTAGGAATATATTTTCACATATAAACCTAACATTCCCTAATTTAACCCTATACTATAATTTCGAGGTAAGGGGGGTCTAAACCCCCTGGTTATGGGTTAGGATAAGGAAAATTGGGTAAATGGTAATTGAATAGTTTTAGCGAGTAATGGTAATTGAATAGTTTGTGAGTTATATCCCTTTCTAACTAAGGTTAGGTTAAGGATGGTTAAGTTGAACTGATGTAGAGAAAATTCCCGTTATCATATTTTCCATTAACCTCCCTCCCCCAGGTAATAGAGGCTAGATTGAGGATGGTTGTATTGATGTGAAAAAAATGCTACGAATATGATGCAATATTGAACCAAGATTCGTGTATCAGAGGTTAGGTCCAGGGTGGTTGGGTTGATGCATAAACAACACTTTCTTCCCATAAATACAATGAATTTGAAGTTAAAGGGAGGTTAGGTCCAGGGCGGTTGGGTTGATGTGTAAAAACAAAAACACCTACCCAACAATATAGCTACAATATTGAACACAATTCCAAGTTTTAAAGGAGAGGGGCTGTTAGGACCATATCCAAAACAACACTTTTCTATGAATATGGTTACAATGTTCAACAAAGAACCTAGTAGGTTAGGCACAGTGTGGATAGGTTCATATCCAAAACTTCACTTTTCAAAGAAAATAGATAAAATATTCAACAAAGCTCCAAGACTCTCGCAGGTTAGGCACGGGCATTTAGGTTCATATCGAAAAAACATCACTTCTCTGTGTATATGTCGTATCAGAGGTTGGGTCCAGGTTTAGATGGAATGTGGGTAAAATGGGCTTAGACTGTGCTATGTTACACATCATTTAGGCATATTTGGTGGAAATTGTCTCCAATTTGGTGGCGATAGCTTAAATTTCCCCAACTTTAATCAAATCTGCTAGGTCAGGGTTAGGTAAGGCTATGTAGGGTAGGTTGGAATATGTGAAAACTTGGCTAAAATGGTCTTTGACTGTTATGTAACAAAACATTTTAGGTATATTTGGTAGAAATTGTCTTAAATTAGGTGAGTAAGCATAAATTTCACGAACTTTAATCAAATCTAGCTTGGGATATGCTAGGATAGGTTAGGTAAGGTTGTGTAGGGTAAGATGGAATCGGTGAAAACTTGGGTGAAATGAACTTTGGTTATATTAAGATACAGAACATTTGGGTATATTCGGTGGAAATTGGCTTAAATTAGGTTGAATTTAAGTGGGAAAGGCATAAATTTCGCCAACTTGAATCAAATCTAACTTTGGATATGCCAGGTGAGGCTGGGTAGGGTTGTCTAGGGCAGGTTGGAATAGGTGAAAACTCAGCTAAAATGAGCTTTGTCTGTGCTATGTTACAAAACATTTTTGGGTATATTTGGTGGAAATTATCTTAAATTATGTCAAATTTATGTGGGATAACTTAAATTTCATCGAGTTTAACCAAATCTAGGTTTGGATATGCTAGGTTAGGTGAGGTTGCATAGGGTAGGATGGAATAGGAGACAATGTAGGTAAAAAATGGGCTTTGGCTGAGCTATGATACACAGCATTTGGGTATATTTCGTGGGATTTGTCTTAAATTAGGTCGAATTTATGTGGGATAGCTTACATTTCGCTGACGTTCAGCAAATCCAGGTTAGGATATGCTAGGTTAGGTGAGGTTGTGTAGGGTAGTATGGAACAGGAGAAAATGTGGGTAAAAATGGGCTTTGGCAGTGCTATGATACACAACATTTGGGTATATTTGGTGGAAATTGCCTTAAATTAGGTCGAATTTAAGTGGCATAGCTTAAATTACACCAACTTGAGCTAAATCTAGGTTTGGATATGCTAGGTCAGGTTAGGCGGGGTCGTATAGGGAAGGACATATATAATATCTTAGGGGTAATGAACTAGCATGTTTATGAAATAGCATAAATTTTCCTATTTGGGGGTTCGAGCTATATGGCCAACTCATGTAATTTATGGACAGAGGCGACATAGGCTTGTGTGTGAGGATATGGGATGCTCATATTTAGTTAGTTTAGCTTTTGCTAGGTTGAATTTAGTCAAATTTGTGTAGTATAAGTATATTTTTGATATATTTAGACGAATTTAGGTTTTAATAGGATGGTTTGATAAGATATAGCAAATTTGCCTAAAATTATCATAGAAAATACTGACTTCACCTAACCCCACCTTCCCTAACATAACTAAGGCTAGAACAAATAAGTCTGTTAGATGGTTTGCATAAATAAGTATGGGGGGGGGCCTGATTGGAGAGGATGTAACAAGGAAGGTATTAATAAGACATTAAAAACAATGGACATATGTTAAATGAATAGTTTAGCACTAATAATGTTGAAATATTAATGGAAAATGAATGTTTTATATTGAGCTCGTCGGAAGTCATATATATTATTTTTATATGTGAAATTCTGACTTTTGGGGAGTTGGTTAAACTCAGCATATTATAATTAATGTCCTAAATATACCTAGAAAAATATCATGCAAATTGTGTATTGTTTGACCTAGTTGGTTGTTTGTATTTGCACATATATAGCACAATTAATATACGTGTGTATTAATTGTGCAGATTATGTATTTTGCATAAGTTGTATGATTATTGCAATTATGTATTGATTATATTGCTATAAATTGTGTATTGTTTTGTGCAAGTTGTATGTATTAATTGTATATGTTTTTGTATGTGCATTTGTGGAAATTGTGTAGTTGTGTATTTAATGAATATGTGCTAGTTATGTATTGTTCATATTTTGGTAAGTTGTGTATTGATTATATTTGAGCAAATTGTGTAAATGTCGCAATTGTATTTGTGTAAATCGTGTATTTATGCTAGTTGTGTATTTTCATATTTGGGGTGGTTATGTATTGTACGTATTTGTGCTAGATATGTATTTGTGCAAGTTGTGTAATAATTATGAAAGATGTGTAATATTTGTGAAAGTTGTGTATTAATTGCACATGGACGAATTGTTTATTTACACCTTTGTGTATTGATTGCCATTGTGCAAATTTAGTTATATAGCAAGTTTGCTTGTATTAATTGTGCAAAGATGTATAATAATTACACAATTTGTGTAATCATTTTCCATGTTTTATAGTAATTTTTGTGCTAATAGTGCATTTATGCAAGTTGTTTTTAATTGGCTAAAGTGGAACTGGTGCAACTGTATTTTTGTGTGCACATTGTGTATTTTGTGTAAGCTCTGTAATCTGAAAAAATAATCTTCATGGTGTAAGTGTATTTTGGTTTGAGACAATGTATGAGTATTTTGTGAAAATTATGTATGTGGAATTGTGTAATTTTAGTGAAAGCGCATTTTTGATTGTCTAAATGCATAAGCATTTTGATATATTTGTGCAAATACCATACTTTGTGTAAATGTCATAATCTGAGTGTACATGCAATATTGTGTAAATGGTATATTTTCGTGTCCAACTGACATATTTTTGCATGTAAATGTTATATTTTTGTCTATAAATGACATATTTCTGTGTGATGGCATATTTTGAGTGTAAATAATATATTTTGTGCATAAATGGCATATTTGGTGTGTAGATGCTGTATTTTCTGTGTATGGCATAAATTGCATCTGATTAATGGGGGGAAATGGTGGCAAAAAACTAGGCTATTCTCTATGAATGTATAGGTTGTGGAGTATGTGTAGGTGTGCATGCTTGTATTTGCGAGTGTTGGTTTAGAAAAAAGTTACCTGACTTGCGTAGCAAGACTAGGATTTTTTGAGGTGTAGAAATAATTAGCCTATGAATATAGTGGCTAGCATCCAGCTGAGTTGCTAGATGGATGAATTGAGTTGCGACATTTGGATAGCTATTTGATGGATGTGAGGACAGTTGACTAGCCTATGAACACAGCTACTAATCCGCTGTGCTGCCAGATGTGTGGTAACTACTTGTGGATTATAGTACGATATCTAGCTATAGGGTTTCATAATTGCTGTTGTGCATAAAACTAGAATGAGAGCTATTTATTAACACTATTATTGTAAACTAGTACTTTAAGTGAGATCCATTGGTTGTTTTAAGCATAGGGCGGACATGAATATGAAAGATTGGGTGGAGATATATAGGAGCTGCCTCGTATGGGCCAATAGGACCTCTGCAGTTAGCTTTATTCTTATGTTCAGCTTACCTGCTATGCTGCCAGATGTACGATTCTGCAAAAATAGCGGTATGACATTTGGGCTGCTGTTTTAGTTTTTGAACTTATCACTGAATAATGATTACAGTTGCGGATGACTAAAATGTATATTCTTAAACCTCTGATTAGGTTAGGTAGGGGATGGCTAGTCTAGTCATTTTTTAATAACAACATCAAATACAGTACATATACAGGTAGGACGCCAAAGGTCGCATTGGTTATCTGGTGACGTCACACATAGTTGACTAGTAAGGTGCTAGGGTGCTTTAACACTTATATGCTAATGGCCAGCAATACCTTATCCACGGGAGACATCTCCCGTCATGCAGGGTGCAGTCGCACCTCCACAGATCTCCAGTATCAGCTCTTGATACTGGTAATGGCTCAAAAGGGCCACCACTTATGGGCTATTCATGCCCGTGCCACCTTTTGGGTGCCTTAATCTTCATCAATCAATCAATACCTTATCCCTATACCTGAGGTCGCTTTTCGTGATGTCGATAAACAACAACAACAACAACAACTGGTCTGTAGAATGTATTTTTATTATATATAAGTAGTTAGGTTAGGATGGTCTGATCGGGTTTATGAATAACAGAAAATATAAGCAATGAGCGAATATACGAGCCATTGTAGCTGAATATCGACTCTGCTGAAGCACAGTTGAGGTATTAAGCCTGATTAAGAGTTCACACTTATGTGCGAACCTCCTGGGATCCACATTTAGCACGTTGACGCCTCGCACCGCATTAGGGATGATGACGTCAGAAAAGAAGGTAACTGCAGAAGGCCTTATTTCAAAAAACATGAGAGGCTCGCTTTTACTGAATGAGTATTTTTGATTTGTTATATGCTACAGTAAGGTGTGTTTTGAGCGAATGTGAAACGTGTATATGGTAGCAGCAATATTGGATTACTACTGAACTTGCATTGAAATTGTCAATGCCCAGGGCTCTGTTTTTACATATATATGACCGATAGTGGTTTTCATTTTTATTTTGCCCTATGCGAAATAAGCAATCTCTGAAGATTGTCAAAGCTTACATTACATTCTCTAGAAAGGCGAAGAAATAGATGCGACATGATAGAGCTGTGAATGAATGGACATGATAAAGGGGGATATTAATAGGTCAATAAACGTATCAACATGAGACAGGATATGAAACAATGGGTATAAGTAATATTAGATTAGTACTGAAATCGCATTGAAATCACCAACCTGGCATGGGACTGTTTTCATACAAATGGATGAGAGTGGGTTTTCATTTTTATTTTCCCTATGGTCAATAAGCAATCCTTGAAGACAGATTGACAAAGCTTAAATTGCATTATCTACAAAGGCGAAGAAGAAATAGGGGAAACATGGCAAAAGGGATATTAATGGGCTATTAATACTATAAACACGAAACAATGGACATAAATTGGAAATATGTTTTTTTTAGATTTAGGAAAATGACCTGGGTAAATACTGGTTCTGTAACAGGGTGGAACTCATTTCTTATGTTAAAATGGTCTTAGACAATGGGAAACCGTATGGTAATACCTTATTGTGAAAAACGAGCTTATAATGGTTAACGCCATTGCACATTAGGCTTGACAGATGGCAGCATTTGAATCCCCCTTAGCTATAAATATTGAAAATGGGAATAAATACACTAACAGAAAACGGACTTATACAGGGAAGATGAAGACTGGCTAGCTGATGACGTCATTGACCATTAGCGATGCCTGTGCATGGGTCACTGGGGTAACGAAAAAAATGTATGACTACGAGGGACCTTTTAATCCCCTTGAAACAAAATGGCTGGGGCCTAGGAGCGAACCTTTTAATATAACAGTTGGAAAATTCTATGACATTCGGGAGGGGACAATAAAATGAATGAAAATATTAGGAGACTGCGAGGGACCGTTGGGTAAAATATGGAAAAAACCCATGGCCTTACGTGGGACCGCTGATAAAAAACTTTGACTCGTTCGCCGGGGTAACAAAATGAACTAGGCCCTATGGAAGACCGTTGGGGATAAACATAGAAAAACCCATGAAGCTACGAAGGACCGCTGGAAAAAGCAAAACGGTCCTTCGTAGCCCCATTTCCTACTACTACTGTGTACTGAGGAATCAGCCGACGCGGTATATGAAACGACGCTTTGATGCTGTATACAAAACCTGATGTTTTGTATACGAAACGCGCTCTGTGCTACAATTCTTCACACTGAACCGACTGCTGTACCGACTGCTGACAACTGCTGTGAGTAGGAACAACATAAGTAAGAAGTCAGTTGCTGCTATATTGTGCACTGTTGTGAACTTTTGCATTAAAATGCTTTTGTGCTTTGCAAAATTAAAGTAATTACAGTGAATTCTTGACTAACATATACAGTGCAGTAAGTGTTTAGTATTGTGAGGAACATTTTAAGTGATTAGTTTACTTTTATTCAGTAAAAAAGTAAAAATGGCAAATATACCTCAGTTTCCTGCATTTGCTCCTGACTGTGACCAGATAAACCTGTCAGAGGTGGGTCAAATGGCTTAAAAGGTTTGAAAATTTGTTGATAGTTTCTGACATCAAATGTGCTGAAAGAAAGCGTGCCTTTCTACTTCATTATGCAGGTGATAGTTTGTGACATCTTTGATACACTGAAAGACACTGGTGGTGCCAAAGATTATGACATTGCCAAAGCCAAACTAACAGAGCATTTCAAACCAAGGCAAAATACTGCAATGGAAGTTATGCATTTCAGGAGAGCCAGACAACTCTCTAATGAAACTGTGGATCAATACCACACACGTCTGCAGGGTTTAGCAGCCCATTGTGAGTTTGCTGATGTTGACAAAGAAATCAAACAGCAAATAATTGAAACATGCACATCTACACGTCTTCGTCGAAGAGCTCTAGAACTTGTTGATGATGAAAGTTCTCTTACCAAGGTACTGGATATTGCTCGTCGAATGAAAGATGCTGCACGTGATGCTCGTGTCATTGAGTGCAGTGCCAACAACGGTTCTGCCACTGTTATTAACAGTGAAGAGGTATGTAAGGTTCAGGGAGGACATCGTAATCAAAGAAGATATCATGGCAAACCTAACACTAAATTGAGCCGAGAACCACATCACACCTGGAGTCATGGAACAAGACTCAAGCAGTCACAACGACCCACATCAGAGGGTGTCAACAATAAATGTTACAATTGTGGAGGAGACTACCCACACCAAGGTAATGTTTGTCCTGCTCAAGGTAAGAAGTGCTATGAGTGTGGAAAACTAGGTCATTTTGGTGCTGTGTGTCGTTCCGCACTAAAGAAACCACAGTCAGTGAATAAAAGCACTGTACGAGGATCAGGTCATAGGTGTGGAGGTGGTAAACACAATATTGCACCTCATATCCAGAGTGTTAATAATGTACAAGACAACATTTCATTACAATCAGTCTCAGATGACGGTGAATGTGATTACACTTATGGGGTATGAATGGAATGATCTTCCAAACAACCCAGAGACTATAGTATACATTGCTGGTATTTGTCTCAAAGTTCTCATTGACACTGGATCAAACATTGACACCATTGCTGAGTGCCACTATGAAAAATTTAAAAAAGTTCCCAAAGCTTGAAAACTACAATGGTAAAGCCACTGCCTATGCTTCAAAGGTAGCCTTGCCAGTGATTGGAACTTTCACTGCAGAAATTAAGTCAAAGAGTGCAATGCTCACTACTACATTCCATGTTGTTATGAATGCAGAGGAGTCTCTACTCAGTTACAAGACTTCAACCAAATTGGGGCTACTTCAGCTTTCTAATGCTGTAGCAGTGGAGTCTGCAAACCATGTTGATGGTATTGTTGCTGAATTTTCTGATCGATTTAAATCCATAGGTTGTTATACTGATAGCAAAGTACATTTGCATATCAACCCAGATGTAATTCCAGTTGCCCAACCACATCGCCGACAACCATTCCATACTCGCAAGAAAGTCGATGCCGAACTGGATAGGCTGATGGAACTAGATATCATTGAACCAGTAACAGGCCCAACACCATGGGTAAGCCCAATTGTCACTCCACCAAAGCCGAAGAATCCAGATGAGATACGCATTTGTGTAGACATGCGTGTTCCCAACAAGGCAATAATGCGTGAACGCCATCCTACACCGACTGTAGATGATATGATTTACCGCTTGAATGGTGCCACTGTAGTTAGCAAGTTAGATTTAAACAAGGGCTATCATCAGCTTGAACTTGATGAGGAGAGTCGCTTCATCACAACGTTTACGACACATCGAGGTCTGTATAGGTACAAGCGCCTGAGTTTTGGTATCAACAGTGCTGCCGAGGTATTCCAGCACATCATCAGCCAGATATTGCAAGATATACCTAATGCTGACAACATGTCTGATGACATCATTGTTTATGGCCGTACCCAAGCTGAACACGACAAAGCTCTTCGTGCAACATTGCAACGCTTACGAGAAAAGAATCTGACGTTAAGCCGAGCAAAGTGAGAGTTCAATCAACATAAAATTGAATTCTTTGGACATGTACTTAGTGACAAAGGTCTGTCTCCAGATCCTAAGAAAGTTGCAGATATCAAGAATGCTGCACCTCCTTCAACGTCCACTGAAGTACATAGTTTTCTGGGAATGGCTCACTACTGTTCTCGCTTCATTCCAGATTTTGCTACCATTACGAAGCCTCTACGTGAGCTCCTGAAGAAAAATGCATCATGGTACTGGAGCGATATCGAGCAAAATGCATTTGATGCTGTGAAAGATGCACTAGTAGAGAATGCGACTGCTGCATACTTTGATCCATCAATGGACACTGAGTTAACGGTGGATGCTAGTCCTGTTGGCTTAGGTGCAGTGTTAGCCCAACACAAACCTGGTCAACCAGATTCCAGAGAAGTAATTGCCTACGCCAGCCGTTCTCTCACAGATGTTGAGCAACAATACAGTCAGACAGAGAAGGAAGCTCTTGCTCTTGTATGGGGCTGTGAACACTTCAATGTGTATCTGCTTGGTGCGCCCTTCACCACGATAGTCACTGACCACAAACCGTTGGAGACCATCTTCAATAATCCAAAGTCCAAACCACCAGCTGGCATTGAGAGATGGGCTCTTCGTCTGCAACGATACAACTTTACGGTGAAATACAAGCCGGGTGCAGGCAATCCCGCTCATTACATCAGTAGACATCCTGCCAACAGTTTCACCATCACCAAGCATCAGCAAGTTGCCGAGGAATATGTACACTCTGTAACCTGTGATGCAGTCCCTAAGGCTCTCACTCTTGATGAAATCCGTACTGCAACCCTAGAGGACCCAACTCTGCAAGCAACAGTGGATGCATTGACTAAGAAAAAGTTTCTACGCATCCCACCCTCAGGAGTTGACCAAGATGCATTCAAAGCACTTGAACGCATCCAGACAGAATTAAGTGTTACGCAACAACGCGACACTGTGCTGTGAGGTACTCATATCGTCATTCCAGCTGTTCTCCAGCAGCGTGCTCTGAAGCTTGCACATTAAGGACACCAAGGTCTTGTTAGGACCAAACAGCTGCTACGCGAAAAGGTGTGGTTTCCTGGCATTGGTCGTCAAGCAAAGGACATGCATGATGCCTGTGTCCCTTGCCAAGCTGCAGTGGATACTTCAAGACCAACACCTCTACAACCTTCACCACTACCTGCTGCACCGTGGACGGAAGTATCAAGGGACTTCTGCGGACCACTACCAACTGGAGAGTACTTGATGGTAGTCATTGATGATGACTCACGCTATCCAGAAGTAGAAATAATCACTTCCACATCTGCAAAGGCTGTCATCCCGAAACTCGACAAGATCTTTTCAAACTTTGGCATTCCCGAAGTTAAGACGGACAATGGACCGCCATTCAATGGACAAGACTTTGTCAACTTTGCTGAGCATATTGGATTCAAACACCGCCGTGTGATGACACTACATCCTCAAGCAAATGGAGAAGTCGAGAGATTCATGCAACCTCTCATGAAAGCGGTACGCTGTGCTCATGCCGAAGGACGATCCTGGAAACAAGCTATGTATGCTTTTCTCAGGAACTACCGTGCAACACCACATGGAACACTGGGCAAGTCGCCTGGTGAACTCTTATTTGGACGTCCTATGAGAATCGCACTACCCGTCATGACAGCCGTGATAACGGATAAACGTCTCGCTCAGAAGGATGCACTAGCCAAGGGCAAAATGAAAATTGCTCATGATCAACGTGCAAAGGAACAATTCATAAAGGTTGGTGACACTGTTCTCGTTAAAAAGAAAAAAGAGGGAAAGCTAGATATGCCGTATGATACAAAACCATATAAAATGATTAGTGTAAAAGGAACTATGATAACAGCTAGTAATAGAGATAATAGTATAACACGTAATATGGCCTATTTCAAAGTGATTCCAACTAGTGTAGAAAATGATGAAGTGCAAAGTCGTACAAAAGAAAAAAAAAAGTTATAACCCGACAAACAATTCATCAAGGGATGTTATTGCATTTAAGGACTCTCGCCTAAACGTCATGTTAAACGCCCTACACGATATGATGATTAATTGTGTTCCTATGTAATGCAAAGTATTTACTTGTTATGCTGAACTAAATTTAATATTGTTTGAATAATGCAGATATCTCATTCAATATTTTGTAACTTTGTATTAGTTTCTTTCATGTTTGTTTAACATTGCATATGTATTTTTAACATTGAAATCCTTTGTGGTAAAGATTAAGTTGTTTAAATTCTGTGTGCGCTTAATTAATGTTAAATGTATGTAATATCTCTTGATATGTTAATAACTTACTTTGTGTCAATAACTTTGCTTTGTGCTACAAGCATGGTAGACATCCTGTATTCATTCTTTTTAAAGAAAAGGAGGGATGTCATGTTCACAGAAAATGGTACCATCCGTTTTCTATGTGTGGCGGAGCAGACGCCAGAGAAGGTAAACAGAGCGTACAGGACGCCCGCCAAGCTTGGTAGCTACTAGTCATGTAACATCGTAAGTATTAAAGTCAGTAACCAAGCAATGGCTTTATATCAACCCTACAACCAAGACTTCCTCAGTAACACACAAACACCACAGATAGATTGGTGGGAGCGTCAGACACTGGGTGTGCGAGCAAGGGGAATTCCGCCAGCTTTTATTTTATGTCGGTGAATGCTGTCTCTGCCTGGGGGAGTCCACTCCAACGGAAGACGGGACGTGAGTTTCCGACCACGTAAGAGATCGTATAAGTGTCGCAAGATGTCCGAACAATGTGGGATGAATCGATGATAAAAATTCACTACACCAAGAAATTCTTGCAACTTCTTTGGAATGGATGGGCGCGGGAATTCCTTGATTGCCTCGGTTTTCTTCTCTAGTGGTTGGACCCCTACTGCTGACACACGGTGTCCCAAGAAATCCAGCTCTGGAACATGGAAAATACACTTCTCGGAGTTGAGCTGCAAGCCGAAGTTGCGCAGATGGGTGAGGAGGAGTCGGAGGTGTAGCAGATGTTCTGTTGGTGATGTACTGGCCACCAGCAGACCGTCAATGTAGGCGTAGCAAAAAGGAAGGTCCTTAACTACTTGGTCGATGAAGCGTTGAAATGTCTGGGCTGCATTCTGTAGACCAAAAGGCATCTGGACGAATTCAAACAGTCCAAAAGGTGTTGTGATCGCTGTTTTCGGAATGTCTGCCGGTTCCACAGGTATCTGGTGAAATGCCCGCACAAAGTCAATTTTCGAAAAAAAAACGGTTGCGTTGCTCAATCCCTGTGAGAAATCCTGGATGTGTGGTATTGGGTAGCGATCCGGCAGAGTACGAACGTAGAGAGCCCTGTAGTCTCCGCAAGGGCGCCATTCCCCTACGGCTGTTTTCGGGACCATATGGAGAGGTGAAACTCATGGACTGTTCGAAGGGCGGATTATTCCTGCCTCCTGTAGCTTATTGAATTCAGTACGTGCTACCGCCAGTCGTTCCGGTGCCAGGCGGCGTGGTCTGGCGAAGGTAGGTACTCCCTTTGTAGTAATGTGATGCGTAATCGTATGTTGCACCTCTGGTCGAGGGCTGGCGGGTTGGGTCACATCTTTGAATTCATCCAGGAGTGCTTGAAGTTCCGTAGATGCGACTGGGGTGACGATGTTAACTTGTGTAGAGGTACTAGGAGAGGCTCGAAGTACTGCACCTGCGGGATCCACAATAAGTCGATGGTGTTGCAGGAAATCCCATCCAAGAATGGGTTGTTCCACATCCGTTATGAGGAAAGTCCACATAAAGCGACCCAGAGAGGCGAACTCGAGAACCAGGATGCGGGTCCCATATGTACGGACGGACGTACCATTGGCGGCACGTAAGTCCAAACCAGGAGTACGGGTTGGTTTGACCAATGGGGGAGGCAACACACTAGCTGCTGCACCTGGGTCAACGAGGAAACGGCGTTTGGTTATGATGTCAGATATGTAGAGCAGTGTAGAGTTTGAAATGGCAGGGTCACTGGCCGTTAACAGTCCCCACCGAAGTAGTGTCCCGACCAGGAACAAGGAGCCCTTCAGTTGCGGGCTTGGTGTCCGAACCTCTGGTGGTAAGAACAAAGCTCTCCCCGATGTTCTTGCTGTCGCCTAGAGACCGATACTGGATTGACGTAGTACGTCCTCCCTGGGCGGAAGAAACGCTGGGTCTGGAGGACGTAGAGTTGTTGGGTGTTTGTAGTCTGCTGTGTAACACTGGGGTGGGACAGCATAGCGTTATCAGACGTCGTATGAAGCCGGTCTGCCAGTGTAGCCAGCTGGGCTAATGAGGTGTCGTCAGCCATACTGAATAGGGCCGGTTGAATGTGTTTTGGACAAAGTTGTATCCACAGTGATCTCTCAATCTCGCTGGGGGCCGGGCCAGTTGCAGTATGCATCACATACTGAATATGCCGCAGAAGCTGGGCTGGTGTTTTGTCTGCGGTGCTGGTGGTGCTGCTGCTATGGGGGATCTAATATTAAATGGAAGTAGGGGCAGTAGTTAGCATTAAGGGTTATCAAAGATGGGAGATCTCAAAGGCCCGGCCCCCACTATATAGAAATATATAGAAGTAAACTTGTAGTGGCTTATTACAGCAATAGTCAGCCTAGAGGTTGATCATGGATCTCCTACACAGGAAGAATGGATACTCCTTTACTAACTTATTAACCCCTTAACAACCCCCCATATACATTCACACCAATAACAATAATAATAATTACTTAACCACACTATCTTACATTAAAAGCCTTGGTCCACTTAAGCAGGATACAAGGTTTACACTCAGAACAAGCTAGGGTAAAGTACTACTAGGGAAGAGCTAGAGGCTTGAATCAGCTTAGGGTAGGGAGACCACGTGGTTCCACTTGGACCCCTTTTAGAATAACTAGTAATACACACACTAGGAACACCTGAGTCATACAAAGTATAAAATTCTACACATTAGGATACGCCTATGCCAGACAATGAGAACGTTACACAGTATACTTAGCTGGGTATCAGCCCACAGAAATAAAGAAACGAGAGGAGGGAGAAGAGGATCCTTTCACCACAGCCAGCCAGTAGCGAAGAGAGCCTCTCACATCTCCTTCCCAGCTCACTCGCTGCCAGTAGACTGCTCAACTAATCGTACAGCAATCCTATCCCAAGTTTACTCAGATTTACTTTACACTTGATTAGAAGGTATTGGTAAACATAGTTGTTGCCCATTTTATTATTTAATAATCAACCCCCAGCTCAGTCTTTAAATGCTCTATGAGAAACAAGAATAGTCTTACGTCTGGCAGGGAAGATACAAACAACTGCATCTCGTGATGCGTTTCTACTACTATAAGGCAGTCTATTTAGCTCAATACTGACCTCTGGTTTCCACTGAGGAACCCAGGGTCGTAACACGGCATTTCATTGCTGCCTGTAGAAGAGCGGCCTTCAATGCGGTGTACGTCCTGGTGTCTGGTGATGGTGCGGTGATGACAGCGGGGGCAGTGTGCATATCCTCCGAGGTAAGTGTTGGCAGGGTACAGGCATATCGGGCTTTCTCAGTCGAAATTTCGTGAAGGTCGAAAATAGCCTCCATCTGCATGAACCAAAATTCTGGCTCATCTGCGTTGTATGCTGGAAACCTGGTAGATAAATCCATGTCGAAGATCTAGTTTGTGACTAGGTGTTTTTTTCACTCACTGGGTCACCAATGTAACGGTTCTATTGTTACGTAAAGTATGGTGACAATAAACACAGACACTAAGAGACTATATATATATTTGGTCGGATATACAGAAGTACACAGGTGATACTTTGGTGTGAGTTGAGCGCACTAAGCGTCGGTACAGTATCTCGCAAGTGTCTGCTCTAGACCACACTTGAAAGTAGACTGGTTAATGTTTGCTATTCTGCTGCTCATATGCTCGGGCAACGCCTCACCTCATTCATCTCCAAAGGTTGACAGGAATATTAACAATGCATTTGGAGCGAGTATATTATTGGGATAATCTACTCGCTACAGTGTTTACTACGCCACTGTAATATCTACAGGCAAGTTGTTTGTATGTTAACACTAGATATTTAACATTACTGAAGTTTTAACTGAATTTTAAAACTATTTCAAATTTAAATAGATAGCATAGTGTTCTAGACATATTGTACTTAATTTAGTTTTGTCTTCTTTTTGTCTGTCTTCATTACTCGACGTTTCACCTAATTTAGTTATGTTTAAAACTGGCCAATACTCGGTGGGAGGAACCAGTAATGGTACAATAAGATTGACCTGGGATGATGATGATGATGATGATGATTGTCATCTAATAGACATGAGCTCCACTTGTCATCGTTATAGCCCATGGACGTTGTCTGGCTTAATCATCGTCACTTGTACTCAAAGGCATCTATCTTTAACACTTCTTGCCGATTTGTACCACTAGTCGTTAACTTTAAATAACCACTTGTTGTCAGGCTGATTTATTAGTAAGCTTAGGTCAGCTTGCCGTCCGTCACTTTTAAGGGTGATGGAGATTGGCTGCCCATTTTGGCGTCTGAAAATTTTCGTCGTGCCGTTTAAGCTGCGATAGATGTCAATAGCGTATCAGGAAAGCACAGTCCACATTACTGAACATTGCGGCCCTCCCCCCCCCCCCCCCCCCCCCCCCCCCCCCAACCTCCCGCCCTTTACCAAATGTCTTCCGAATTTCTCAAGATTAGACATTGTTTACATCCAATACTATTTAACCATTAAATGCAGGTCCATCTCTTGTTTGCAGTCTTTATCTTATGAGGGTCAAAGGCAGGTAGGAAATATTACAAGCTGTCTTACCTTCAATGAATAAACTTTTAATATAGCAGAAATCGAGCAGGTTGAGTAAGCACAAACTTCGATCGAAGACAGTGTTTTAACACTTAATCAGGCGCTTCTCCCGATGGTACTGTAATGCTTCCTTATGTTTACACCCAACCGTTTTTATATATTATGGTAGACAATTACATATTAATAACCCCCCCCCCCCCCTTTAAATACACAAGATCCACTAGTGGAAAATATTCAATTCCTGAATTAAAATATTGTTAATTATGTAACAAATTAACATTGATGTATAGTATACCTGAAACGTCTCTTCTAGTACAGTGCATAAGGAGATGTAGGAGTGTTTCTTAATAAACCGATCCTTCATTTAATGCAGTTTATATATAATTACTTTCAACTTGATCTGGTAGACTGTTCCCAACAGTTGTTCTATTTAAGAAAAACTTCTGACAATTCTACTTTGCTTAATATTTAGCTTTAGCCAAAGACCACTTTTATTTTCATAAAATATAAGATCATAATTGTTATGGAATATATTGATGAACAAAGTCAAATTTGCATGTATCCTTATTGTTAGTCGATTATCAAATATTTGGCCTCTAAAAGTAAAAATAATTTGAGTATTTTCTGTGAAAACGGTTTGTTCACCTTGAGGGAGGGGGGGGGGAAGGAGGAGGCTCAACCAGTCATGTCAGAGCACTTTTGTCATTAATTGAACAAGACATTGAAAATGTATTATAATTTAAATGAATATTGAGCATTTGATCCCTACATTTTTAGCAGGAAAATTACTCACAATGGCACTGTTTTTCTGTATTGTATTCCCCAAGTTTTTACAGATTATCACTAACTTAACACAGTACACAAATTAGCAAACACTGCATTACAATAAGATGGTTTCTAGAAAGTTTATGAAGATAGATTTTTTTGGTAAAAAAAAGTACATTGAGCTTTTTCCACTGGCAATATTGCAGGACAATTTGTGCTTTTTTCAATGATACTGCAAGGTCTTTTTATTAAATTATTTGTAACTGGCTATATATTTGTGAAGAATATGTAATTAAATTTTTGCTAAGTTTTGGTAGCCTTGCTTGCTTTAAGGCTAAATTAATCTGAAAAAGGTTCTTTATTAAAGAGTACTCCTTAATAATTAGTATACAGCATAAGCATTTTATCACAAAAAAGCCCTAAAGCTTAAATCTGTCAAGCCGTACTTTAAGTGTTTGTATTGAAATAATTTTCAACATATTTAGATAAATGAAGATCAGCTTTTCAGGAATAACTAACCAATATGAAGAACAGTTGTTTAGAGAACTGATGATCTTAATGTTTATTTAAAATGGACGATTCTCATAATGTACTCAGTGCAAGAAGGTCGATTTACACGGCAAGATTAGCTAAAATTATTTTAAAATCTATACACATTAAATTAAAAAAGATAAAATCTAAGTTATATGGAAAGTAAAAAAAAAAAAAAAAAAAAAAAGTTTGAAATAACATGAGGAAAGACCCAACAACATAAGACTTAGAGGACGAGAATGTGTTAAACAGTAAGAGTTAGACTGAACATTCAACTTTCCTCTGTGATCCCATAACAGTAGAGGATGACATTTGCTCAATGTACAAAGCTGTGTGGTAAGAGACGCCGTGTGGTCAGATGCGGTGTTGATAGTTGACATACAGTTTGTACATTTAAAGACATAAGCACCAGATCCGAGATTAGAAGAAACGATCTGTTGTGATCGCAAATGTATAATTATTGGCCAAAAAATGGAAACTGGTTTGTGGATAAGTTTGCGGTTTGAAGACCATAGGACTGGTAAGTCGGGAAGAGAAGGATGGGGGGGAGGCTGTAGGAAAACTTGAAAAGGATTAAGGTACGAGGGAGAGGAAGGGGTTACAGTTAAGTGGCCCAACCAGTTTGGGGTTGATTGTGATGAGACGTGATGAGTGGATGTGGAGGTGATGCATGGTGGTTAGTAGAAGGCTCTTTTTTTTCCCTGATCAGCTGGCGGTGAGTAGCCATAGTGCTGGTGGTGGTTGATTAAGTAGCCACTCACTGTTTTTCCTGGAGAGCTGTGCTTGTTTTTTTCAGTGGTTGGTGGTTGAGTGGAGTTTTTAAATCCTTAATCGGTGGGTTTCAGGTCGTGGGACTTAGGTGTACAGTGGGGCTGGTGGATGCCATTCGTCCTCTTGTGTTAGGTTGCATAGGATCCTGGGCCTGGGGTAGGGTCTGTCGAGGTTGTATCTTCTCACCCCTTGTTGGAGGGACATCCTCCTCGACCTGTGGGGCTGGTCGAGCATTGCGTAATTCGTAGTGTTGAGGACAACAAAGGAGTTCTCTCGGTTTGGCATGTACATACTTTTCATTTTATGTAGTTGTTTGATCGAAAGGCAATGCAGGCGAACATTCAGTGGGCCAATCCTCAGCCTGGCATGAAGGTCTGTTATGCGCACTCTAAGAGTGACACATTTGCCACAAATCCGAGCGCCCTGTTCTTGACCCGTTGCAGTTTCAGCATGTTCGATTTCTTTGCCAGAATGAGTGGGGTGTACGGGTATTCAAGGGTTGGCCGAATGAGCATCTTGTAGTGGTGGAGTTTTACATGTTGCGGGGCCTGGTGGAAGCGGTATAGCTTGGCTAGTTGAGTCTTGGCGATTGCTCTTACTGTTAATATGCTCATTAGAGTTCAGGAGTCTTGCTATGTTGTATCCCAGGATCGTGATAGTTCTGTACCCTTGTCAGCGTGCTTCCAATGTTGATAGCTTCCAGGGAGCTAGCCCAGCAGCCTATCGAGCGAAGTTGGATTTTGCTGGGGTGGGTCACGATTTTCCTCTCCCACGTTGCCGTGGCGGCTAGTTCCTCCTTCACTTTCCTTATCACCATGTCGTGTTTTGCATTTTGTCCTGCAGACCCCGACGTGACAACGTGAATGACATCGTGTGCTAATTGGGTGATAATAGTCATTGTGAATGGGGCGTGGCAAACCATTCACGAAAAGGTTAGAGAACAGGGCTGATGAATGACCCCTGGGGGACCCCCGCCATAGGAGTGAATGCAGCTGCTGTTTTTGTGTTAAATATTGGGATCTACTGTTTTTTTTTTGTTAGGAATTTGTTAATCAGTCTCGGGAGGGTCCAGTTGTAGTGAGGCAGGTTGGTCAGCTTGAGTCCGTCGTGCCAGAGGCTGTTAAATGCCTTGTGTACGTCTCTTGTCGCTATTATTGCCGTTTGCTTTTGCTTGCGAACTTTCTGTGAAGAGGTGGTGGTATTCCATATAGTAAATAATTGTTACATGATCTTCTCGAAGCATTTCCATGTCGTTTCTAGCAAGATGATCAGGCGGTAGTTCACGGGGGAGTAGCTGCTCTTGCCTGGTTTGGGAATGAAAATCATCTTTGCGGTCTTAAGTACAGTGGGTAGGTGTTCGGATGCCAGGATGGCATTATAGATGTTAAGAAGGCTTTGGAGGCAGTTAATAGGAAGGAACTTGAGTTGGATGAGGGAAATACCAGTAAGCCCCAGAGCTCTGCTCTTGGTATTCCTCAGGACCTCCCTCAACTCTAGAAGAGTGATCGGTCTAGTAATGGGGTGGGATGGATCGCGTAGGGCTTCGTCGATGGCTGGTCTGCTGTGAAGGTTTTTCCTCGTTTTCCTGGGCCCATAGGCCCATCCTCCAATGGTTCTCAAGGTTAACCTGGTTAAGGTTTTCGGTGAATATTCCGCGCCAGACCTCTCCATGAAGTTGTCCTGGTGCTGGAGGTCCTCAGTCCTGGTTGTGACCACCTCGTTGTTGGCGTGTGTGTGGTTGAGATGGGAGAGAGGGGTGGCAGTCGAGCCAAGGAGTTGTTTAATTTCCCTCCAGAACGCGGCTGGCTCCCTCTTGTAATTGTTGGCCAGGTTGACCAATGAGCCCCAGATATGACCTTTTGGAAGGAGTGTGAGCCCTATTACTTCTCGTCTGAGGGACTGAATCGTGTGTAAATGGGGGAGGCCGGTACGGGTCCTTCTGATGTACTCTTGTTGGTAAGATCTCATTTTTCCCTGATTTCCCTTGTTGGGTTGTTCTGTTTTATGACTTGTTGGTTAGGTCGCAGTTTGCAAGTACTCACCTAATTGTACTCTCCTAATTGTGCTTGCGTGGGTTGAGCTCTGGCTCTTTGGTCCCGCCTCTCAACCGTCAATCAACAGGTGTACAGGTTCCTGAGCCTATTGGGCTCTATCATATCTACACTTGAAACTGTGTATGGAGTCAGCCTCCACCACATCACTTCCTAGTGCATTCCATTTGTCAACCACTCTGACACTGAAAAAGTTCTTTCTAATATCTCTGTGGTTCATTTGGGCACTCAGTTTCCACCTGTGTCCCCTAGTGCGTGTGCTCCTTGTGTTAAATAGACTGTCTTTATATACCCTATCAATTCCCTTCAGAACTTTGAATGGTGATCATGTCCCCCCTAACTCTTCTGTCTTCCAGCGAAGTGAGATTTAATTCCCGTAGTCTCTCCTCGTAGCTCAAACCTCTCAGCTCGGGTACTAGTCTGGTGGCAAACCTTTGAATAAGTGTTGCTTCGGTGATGCGGGTATGGAGGTGGTCCACTGATGCATCTGTGTCGTGGGTCGCGCAGTCTTGTAAGACTGTTACCGGATCATCACCCAGGGAATCCATGTAAGGGCGGAGTCTAAGGGTGCTGAGTTGGGGTCTGGGAGTACCTATGGTCCTGAAGGGGGGGCGATTGAAGATGGATAATTATCGGGATGTGGTCAGATCCCACATCCCCACCAGGGGTGATTCTCAGAGTGAAAGATGCCACAATCGTGGTTTAACAGAACTTGGTCCGGAGTTCCCGGGTGAACCCCGACGTAAGTGGGGGGAAAAAGGGCCAAGGACGGTTAGGTTTCTTGCCGTTAGGAGGTTGTTCAAGAGTCTACCTTTGACGTCATTTCTACCATTGAGGACATTGAAGAACGCGGCGTGGTGTGCATTAGTCACCTGCAAGGATCGCTGGCACGTTCCTGTTGAGTACTTTGTACTCGCCTAATTGTGTTTGTCGGGGTTGAGCTTTTACTTTGGTCCCGTCACTCAACTGTCAATCAACTGGTGTACAGATTCCTGATCCTACTGGGCTCTATCATATCTTCATTTGAAACTGTGTATGGAGTCAGCCTCCACCACATCACTTCCTAATGCATTCCATTTATTAACTACTGACACTGAAAAAATTCTTTCTAACGTCTCTGTGGCTCATCTGGGTAATAAGTTTCCACCTGTGTCCCCTTGTTCATGTCCCAACGTGCTGAAGAGTTTTTGTCCACCCTGTCAATTCCCCTGAGAATTTTGTAGGTGGTTATCATGTCTCCTCTTACTCTTCTGTTTTCCAGGGACGTAAAGTTCAGCTCCTTTAGCCTTTCCTCGTAGCTCATTCCTCTCGGTTCCGGGACGAGTCTGGTGGCATACCGCTGAATCTTCTCTAACTTTGTCTTGTGTTTAACTAGGTATGGACTCCAGGCTGGAGCTGCATACTCCAAGATTGGTCTGACATAAGTGGTATACAGGGTCCTGAACGATTCCTTACACAAGTTTCTAAAGGAAATTCTTATGTTGGCCAGTCTAGCATATGCCGCTGATGATATTCTTTTGATGTGGGCCTCTGGGGACAGGTTCGGTGTGATATCAACCCCTCCGATCTTTCTCTCTATTTGACTCTTGCAGGGTTTCACCTCCCAGATGGTACCTTGTATTCAGCCTCCTTCTCCCTTCGCCCAATTTCATTACTTTACACTTTCCCGAGTTGAACTTTAGCAGCCATTTTCTAGACCATTCCTCCAGTTTGTCCAGGTCATCCTGTAGTCTGTCTACTTCCGTCTTGATTCTTGACCAAATAAGGAAAGTAAAGTTAAACTGGCCAAAAAGGTTCTATCGGTACATAATATTTTGAAAGCGTAGAAGAAAATCCTGTATTCTTTAGCACAATGTATATTCAGTATATTAAGCTTCCCTGACAATAGTTGAATTGTCTGGGTGTGAAGTCTCGCTGGTGTAGATAGTTCAGTTGGTGGGCGTGGCTAGTGTTAGCAAGATTAGTCCGGGTGTTAACTAACACACCGCCGCCTGGCCCTGTCGTTTTAATTCAAAGATTATGATATAAATAATTATTTAATATAAGATTATCACCAGTAAGGGGTTATAATTGGTGTATGTCTACTGTTTAG
Source organism: Procambarus clarkii (assembly GCF_040958095.1). NCBI lineage: Eukaryota > Metazoa > Arthropoda > Malacostraca > Decapoda > Cambaridae > Procambarus > Procambarus clarkii. The sequence continues at coordinate 36,335,438 of NC_091197.1, read as the reverse complement.
TCTGAAGACCGACAATTGCTTCACTTGTTTTAAAATGCTTTGTGGACTGTTATTAAGGTCCGCATGTAATGTGGATATTAACATTCAGCTTTAAGGTGCCTATGTGAAGGTTATTATATCCCTGGGCGAGTCATCTCTCTCATTATTCCAGCTGCCTCGACGAGCCTAAAGTAAGTTTATATTTGAGCAGTGTTTTAGTACATGCAAGCCCACCCAATATTACTGTCTGAGCAGTGTTTTCGTGCATGTAATCCCGCCCAATATTACTGTGGGGTATACACAGTGTGTGGCTTCCGATCTTAGAAGGGGGATGCGATGTATATCTGTACTTAAATTTGTACTTAATGTCCAGTATTAAGACGTATATTGGATGAGTATCTTCTGGTTTTATTCTCTATTTTGGATATTTAAGGGAATGTTCACTAATATCCACATAGGCTTATTATGTTATAATAATAATATAATAATTTTTATTTAGGTAAAGGTACATACATAAAGAGATTTTACAAAGTTTGTTGGCTTTATAGATAGAGCTAGTACATACAATGCCTAAAGCCACTATTACGCAAAGCGTTTTGGGCAGGAAAAAACACTAACGACTAAAGCTTAAAACTAATGGGTAAAAAGAAAAAAATGCGTTGAGTACAAATAAAAATAGAGGTAAAAGAGGGGGGAACATTGTTGAAAAAACAGCACAAATACAATTACAAAATTATTACAGAAAATTACATTCAAACAGCGTTGATTTGAAAAACAAAAATAAACAAAAAACAGACATTGGTTGACAATAGAGGGGTAAGGTAGGTTACAGGGAATTTATTAGGTATAGCTTCGTTTTTAACTTAAACTGGTTGAGAGAGGTACTGTCTTTAACATGGTTGGGAAGGTCATTCCACATTCTGGGCCCCTTGATGTGAAGAGCATTTCTGGTTTGATTAAGTCGTACTCTAGGAATATCAAAACTGTATTTATTTCTGGTGTGGTGCTCATGGGTTCTGTTACAACCTTCTATGAAGCTTTTGAGATCAGGATTGGCATTATAGTTTAGCGTTTTATATATGTATAATACACATGAGAGAATGTGCAGTGACTTAATGTCTAACATATTCAGAGATTTGAGTAGGGGTACCCCCTCCCCGCTCAGCTCGTTGTCGCCGTGTGGGGGCTTCGTGGGCGGCTGCCGGAGTGTGATGCTCCTTGGGACAGTCCTCTGTCCTTTTCTAGCCTTGTGCTCCTGCTGCCGTCCTCTCCAATTCTGCTGGGCATCTTTTCCTTTTCCTTCTGTTTCGTTTTTCTCCCCCCTCTTCTCCTATCTGCTTGCCGTTTCCTGCCGACCTTTTGCTCGTTCTGGTTCTTCCCTTGGACTTCTTCTATTTTGACGCCCGGGTGCTTGAGGAGGCATACTCATGCACCCGTAGAACTGCAGTACCCGACGTCGAGAGCGAGGGGAACCATTTATTGTCAATCCCCACTTCGTCACTGAACCCGATCTCGACGGACTGTCGGTTTCTTAAGGTGGCGTTTGTGGGGCGTATACTCGCGACGCACCCCTAGGAGGCCCCGACAAGATCGGCGATAGCTTCTTGTTGGGTGTCCTGCCTCTAATTGTGGCTCCATGGTGGGTGTGGGGGCACATTCGTGAGTGAATTCTTCTTTCGTCAAGATGATTACCCCTGCTTCGGCTTCTTCTGGTTTACCTTCTCAGGCTCGTGGGGTGGGCGACCAAGCCCCCGAGTCGGTCAGTATTGGAAGACCGGGCTCTGTAGCCTCCGCTGCATTGGGCCCCGACCTTGCTCCTCTGCTGCATTGGGCCCCGACCTTGCTCCTCCTTTGGCCTCTCTGACTCCTTCCTCTGGCTCCCCTCCCTCCTCTGTGGTTGGGTCGAGCCCCAAGCCCCCAGTGGTGACTACCTCGTCCCCTGGCGCGGCTCCTTCTCTAGTTGTAACTACTGCGCCTTTTAACCCCTCTCTCTCTGGGGGTTCTCACCGCCGTCCTCGTCACGGCCGCCCTCGCTCGATTCCTTCCAGTTCTGCTACCTATCAAGCCTTGTTTGGTCCCGCTTCGTGGGCCAAATATTTTGATCTCCTCCCTCTTGATTCTGCGCCTCCTGACGATTTCTCCCTCCATCGACATCTCATTGATTCCGTGGATGCCTCCATTACTTTCAACCCAACTCGTCTCGGTACACGTGTCGTTGCTGCTCCTTCTCAGGATGCTGCTTCCCGCTTGGCTGCCTTATCCTGCCTTGGCGAGACCCCCGTTCGGGTCTCGAAGAACGCTCGGTTGAATGCCAGTGTTGGCACTATTTTGCTCCCGCCCCATGTTGCGACCGGTGTTCGGGACCTGCGCGACTGCCACGACGATATTCGACATATCCTCGCTGCCCAGGGCCATTCTATTCTCCAGGTGGACACGTTTACTCGTCCCCCTCGTGGTAGTCGCCGTCAACCCCTCCGGGTTGTGAAGATTACCTTTGATGGTAGGACCCTTCCACCCTCTGTCATTCTTGCTGGTGCCAGGTGCTCTGTCCAGGAGTACATTCCTTCTCCTCGGCTCTGCAACAAGTGCTGGAGGTTTGGGCATGGTGCCCTCCGCTGCTCCGGGACTGACTGTCTCTGTCCTTTGTGTGGTGGCGAAGGTCACTCTAAGTCGGAGTGCGCTTCTCCCCAGGCTCGTTGCCTCAACTGCGGTGAGGCCCATCCTACCTTCTCCCGTGCGTGTGTCCATTACAAGCTTGAGGCAGCCGTCCTCAACTTGAAGCACCGGGAGCGTTTATCTTTTCCTGAGGCGAGGCGCCAGGTTCGCCGGCTCCCGCCTTTTGCTAATATCTCTTATGCTCGCGTGTTGCGCTCTTCCTCTCCTCGTCCTTCCCGCCTTCCTCAGACTCACAACCGTTTCCGGGCCTTGGACCCTGATGCGCCCACTGCCCCCTCCTCTGTCCCTTTGGGTTCTCTCCCGAAGGATCCTCCTCCTGGTCCTCTGTCTGGGGTTCCCCTTCCTTCTACCCGGTCTGTCGTGTCTTCTGTGTCTTCTTCCTCGTCCCCCTCCGATCCTCCTTCCCATCCTCTTCCTCCATCTACCGGCTCTCCCCACCGCCTGTCGGTGCGGGCGGATGTCCATCGCTCTCCTAACGGCCGTCGTGTGTGCTCTCGTTCGGCTTCTCCTGTTGAGACACTGGAATCCGTTGCCCGGTACGTGGTTGCTGGGACACCGGTCTCTTTAAGTCAGAAGCGTAAGCCTGGCTCCTCTCCTTCCTCTTCCCCGGCGGGTAAGAAGGCTTCGCTTTCTTCCTCAGCTCCTCCTTCTGGCTCTGTTGCTCCTTCCCCTCCCGTTTCAGTGTTTGCGCCCCCTGTTCCTGCTATGGAGGTTTCTTTGGCCCCTGCTTCCCTTTCGGTTGCTGCTCTTGCTGGGGTGCGCTCCCCTCTTTCTACTCCCCCTCTTCCTGCTGCTGTCCTTGACTGCTCCTCTCCGTTGTCTCCTCCTCCTCCTCCTCCTCCGGACCCTGCCCGCCCACCTCTGATCTGTTCTCCCGTTTCCTTCCCTCCGTCTTTGCTCAGTTTACCCATGCCCCCTAACCCTGACTTTGCTGACCCTGATCCCGACCCTGATATTCTTTAACGTGCTCTGTTGGTCTTTCGCCTTTGTTTCTTCCTTGTTCTCTGTTTTTGTCCTTTCTCTTCTCGTCGTTGTCCATTCTTCAATGGAACGTTCGAGGTTATTACGCCAATTTCCTCGAACTCCAACTTCTGGTTTCGCGGTTTTCGCCCCTTTGTGTCTGTCTCCAGGAGCCAATGCTTGGTGCTCGTCCTGGTCGTTTTCGTGGCTATTCCTTTCTCTCCCCCCCCCCCAGCCATTGCTGGGGCTTCTAATTCTTCTGCTCTCTTGATTCGGGCTGATGTTCCCTTTGTTCCTTTACTTTTTCCTTCGCCTCTCCATTGTTCTGCTGCTCGTATCTTTGTGGGGAAATGGTACACAGTTTGTTCCATTTATCTCTCCCCGAGTGTCCCGCTCTCTCTTCCTGATTTGAAACACCTCCTAGACTCCTTGCCAGAGCCTGTGCTCCTGCTGGGTGACTTCAATTGTCGTCATTCTCTTTGGGGTGACGTTCTGACGAATACCCGGGGTCGCCTCCTTGAGCCGTTTCTCCTCTCTTCTTCCCTGTCTCTTCTGAATTCTGGTGAGCCCACTCATTTGGACTCTCGAACTCGCACCCTTTCTTGTCTTGATCTTTCTCTCTGCTCTTCTTCTCTTTACTTAGATTTCACGTGGCAGGTTCTTGATGACCTCCATGGAAGTGATCATTTCCCCATCCTTGTTTCCTTTTTCTCTTTTCGCCCTTCCCTCTCTTTCCCTAGGTGGCAGTTTGCTAAGGCGGACTGGACCCTATTTTCCCTCAGTGCTACTCTCTCTGACCTCTCCCTTCTGCCCCTGTCTCGCGCTCTCCTCCTTTTTCATGACACTGTCTTCGACGCTGCCCTCCGCTCTATTCCTCGCTCTTCCTCTCGGGGTCCACGGAAGTGCGTTCCCTGGTGGAATGCGGACTGTGCTCGGGCTGTCCGCTGTAAGCGTGCAGCCTGGAAGAAGCACCGCCGTAGGCAGACGACCGATTCTTTTCTTTTCTTTCGGAAAGCGAGTGCGGTGGCCCGTAGGGCCATCCGTACGGCTAAACGTGAATGTTGGGCATCTTATGTCTCAACAATTACGTCCGAAACCCCTCTGGCCCAGATCTGGAAGCGTATCCGCAAGATAGCGGGTAAGTTCGTTCCCGATGTTTCACCGGTCCTTCACCTCCATGATACTCTTGTGGCGGACCCGTTGCAGGTCGCTTCCGAACTGGGTTCCCACTTTTCTTCTGTTAGCTCTGGTCTTCATCTTCCCCAATCTTTCCTTCTTCGTAAACCTGTCCTTGAGTCTCGTCCTTTAGATTTCTGCACTCATCTTCAGCTTCCCTATAATGATCCCTTCTCTCTCTCTGAACTTCGGTCTGCCCTGGCCCTCTGCGGTTCTACGGCGGCGGGCTCCGATGGTATTCATTATGAGATGCTTCGCCATCTCCCTCCGAGCACGTCTCAGTATTTACTGAGTCTGTATAATCGGATCTGGGAGTCGTCGTCAGTCCCTGAGGACTGGCTCGATGCCGTTGTCCTCCCTGTTCGCAAACCGGGGTCTCTGGGTACTTCCCCTAAGGACTTTCGCCCTATTGCTCTCACAAGTTGTCTGCAAACTCTTTGAACGTATGGTTAACGTTCGTCTGATGTGGTTCCTGGAACACCATCACCTCCTCTCCCCTTCTCAATTTGGTTTCCGCAAGTGCCGCAGCACGACAGATGTCCTGGTGAACTTGGAGGTCTATATTCGTACTGCTTTTGCTGCGAAGACCTCCGTTGTTGCCGTCCTTTTTGACCTAGAAAAGGCTTACGACACCACTTGGCGTTATCATATCCTATCTCAACTTCATTCTTTTGGCCTTCGTGGTCATCTCCCTCTCTTTCTCCGCAGCTTCCTCTCTCGTCGTTCCTTTCGGGTGCGCCTTGGTACCGCTCTCTCTCTCTTTTCAGCAATACGAAGGTGTGCCCCAGGGTAGTGTTCTGAGCACTACTCTTTTTCTGGTTGCCCTCAATGGTCTTCTTTCCTCTCTTCCTTCTGGTGTCTTCTCCGCTCTCTATGTCGATGATCTTACCCTTTGTTGTCAGGGTGATGATTCGCCTCTCCTTCAGCGCCGGCTTCAACTTGCAATTGATGCCGTGTCGTCTTGGGCCACAGGTCATGGCTTCAAGTTCTCTACTTCTAAGACTTGTGCCATGACTTTTACGCGGAAACGGGTTGTTCTTCGTCCCTCTTTGTCACTTTATGGTCATCCCCTTGAATACAAAGATTCCGCGAAGCTTTTGGGGTTATTCCTTGACACTCGTTTGTCTTGGTCTCCCCATATCTCTTACCTCCGTGTTGAGTGCTCTAAGGCCCTTACCCTCCTTCGGGTCTTGTCCCATACTTCTTGGGGGGCTGATAGGCGCACTCTCCTTGCTTTACATTCCTCTCTCGTCCTGTCTAAGCTCGATTATGGTTGCCCTGCTTACTCGTCTGCTTCTCCTTCTACTCTTCGCCGTCTTGATGCTTTGCACCATACTGGGTTGCGCCTCAGTTCTGGTGCCTTTCGTTCGACTCCCGTCCTTAGCTTGTATGTTGACACTGGCTTCCTGTCTCTCCAGGACCGCCGTGATCGCTACTGTCTTCGCTATCTTGCGCGGTCCTTGCAACATCCTTCCTCTCGCCTCTGTCGTGCTTTAACTTTTACCCCTCCTGCGGTTCCTGTTCCTCTTCACCACCTCCCTCTTTCTGTCCGGTTATCTCGCCTACAGGATTCTCTTTCCGTTCGTATTTCTGATGTTTCTCCTCGTGTTGTTCCTTCTTTGCCCCCGTGGAGGGTCCCTCTTCCGCGGTTTTGTACATCCTTGACCCGTATCACTAAAGCTTTTACCCCTCCTACGGTTCTAAAACGCCTTTTCCTCGAGCACTTTTCTTCTCACTCCCGCTCCGTTTCTGTCTTCACCGATGGGTCTAAGTCAGCGGACGGTGTTGGCTACTCTGTTGTTTTTCCTGATCGCACTTATATGTGTCGCTTGCCTCTGGAGACTAGCATCTTTACAGCGGAACTTTATGCTATTCTCTCTGCTCTTCGTCTCCTGCTTTCTCGTTGTCAGTCTTCCTTTGTGGTTGTTGTTGACTCTCGTAGTGCCCTCATGGCCCTCGGGTCCTTTAATCCGGTTCATCCAGTAGTTGTCGAGATCCAGCATTGGCTGTTTCTCGTTCACGGTAAATTTAAGTCGGTTGAGTTTTGTTGGGTTCCCAGCCATATTGGTGTGTCTTTAAATGAGCGTGCGGATGCTGCTGCCAAGGACGCTGTCCGCTCTTGTCCCATCTCTCGCAAAGGCATTCCGTATTCCGACTTTTACCCGGTTATCCATTCCTCAGTCCTTACCCGTTGGCAGGCTTCTTGGTTGTCTGTTACTGGTAACAAGCTACGTACTCTTAAATGTTGTGTTTCCTCGTGGCCGTCCTCCTTCCACCGTAACCGGCGGTGGGAAACAGCTCTGGCGAGGTTGCGTATTGGCCATACTCGCTTAACCCATGGTCACTTGATGGAGCGCCGCCCTGCTCCTTATTGTCCTAGTTGCATTGTCCCTCTTACGGTCGTGCATGTCCTTCTTGAATGTCCTGACTTCCAGGACGAGCGTGTGTCTTGCTTTCCGACCGCCCCTCGCGGTCACCTGTCCCTCGATAGAATTCTTGGTGACTCGGATACTTTTGATATCGTTCGCCTTATGCGTTTTTGTTCTCGTATTGGCATCCTTGGTGATATTTAGCGCCCTCTGATTATTTTGCGTATTTGATGGTGCTACATAGCCTTCCCGGTTTGGTGCCTTCTTTTGATAATTACTTACTTACTTACTTGAGTAGGGGTACCGAGTGATGTCTGGGGCCAGAATTGGATATTGTCCTAATAGCAGCTTTGTGTTGAGTAATTAGAGGACGTAAGTGATTTTGGGTAGTAGAGCCCCAAGCACAAATACCATAGTTGAGATATGGATAGATAAGGGAGTAATAGTCACCAGGGCAGGGCGTGGTACATAATATCTGATCTTAAAAAGAATGCCCACAGTTTTTTAAACTTTTTTTGATATGTTTAGAATGTGTCCCCGGAAATTCAGCTTGTGGTCAATGAGAATGCCAAGGAATTTGCCATCTAATTTGTTACAAATTTGGGTATTGTTTATTTTGAGATTTATTTGATTAGAGGATTTATTGCCAAACTGAATATAGAAAGTTTTGTCAATGTTAAGGGTGAGTTTGTTGGCAGTTAGCCACAGATGGACTTTATTTATAGCTCAGTATTTACTGTGGCATTTAGAACAAGGGGATCAGGACTGGAGTAAATGAAGGTTGTGTCGTCAGCAAATAGAATTGGTTTGAGGTGTTGGGAGGCATTTGGAAGGTCATTAATGTAGATGAGAAAGAGGAGAGGGTCAAGTATGCTGCCCTGGGGAACACCAATGTTGGGTAGGGTGGGAGAAATTGTATTATTCACAGAAACACATTGGAGCCTGTCAGTAAGGTAGGATTTGAGGTATTGTAGGGAGTGTCCTCTGACACCATAATGATGTAATTTAAGGAGGTTTTGGTGGTTGACAGTATCGAAAGCTTTACGCAGGTCCACAAATAACCCAACAGGGAACTCATTTTTATCAAGAGCTGTATGAATCGAGTTAAGCATACTAATAAGTGCATCGTTAGTGCTTTTTTTGGGCCTGAAGCCATATTGGCAAGGGCTAAGTATATTGAGTTTGGCTAGATATGAGTAAAGCTGCTTATAGATTAGTTTTTCAAAAATTTTTGACAAGTTTGGCAGGATTGATATAGTTCTGTAGTTGTTAACATCTGTGAGATCACCACATTTGTGGACAGGCGTTACTCTCGCTTTTTTAGAATATCTGGAAAGGTTTGGAGTTCAAGTGACTTGTTGAAGAGCAAAGCAATAGCAGGGGCTAAAGATCTGGGGCTAAAAGAGCAGGGGCTAAAGATCTGTTCTTAGAGAACTGAAACAAGTGAGGCAAGTCAATATAAACGGTACAATAACAGTTCTCTCAGCCGTGTGGCACTGTGCCGGTTGTGAGGGGCTATATATACATATTAATACCTTCACCAGGTTATGATAGATGTAACTGATGTATAATTAATTTCTACATTCGGGTGCACCATTTATGTTAATCTGATGTATAGCTTGAATATCTTTATTAAATTCAAATAAATCATGCACTTGATGACTTAGTGATTGCTGTCATTGGTTGATGCTAAGACTGATGGGTTAAAGCGGTATTGGTCTACAGTAAGTCGGTTATTGAGTGGGAGATAATGCATTTAGTTTTGGAGTCTACGAAGATCAATCTGAGATTTCATTACTATTTTGGACACGTTGAATTTTCCCCTGGTGTTGGTTTTATCAGTAAAGCTTAAGGGCGTGTTAGGTACTCCAAAGGTGGTCTGACGATCATCTTGTAAAGGTGCAGTTTGACACGAGTGGGAGCTGGATCATATCTCTATTGCCTTGAGTGAGCTCCTGGAAATTGCCGTTTTTTCGGTGATGTTGTACTGTGTGGAGTTGGGGAGCCGGTTGATGTTGTAGCTGAGAACTGTTGTCATTTATCAGTATGGGTTGCCCATGATGCGAACCCCTCCAACATTTTCGATGGATTACGGGCTATTCATGCCCGTGCCACCTCTTGGAAGGCTTAATCTTCTTCAATCATTTTAGATGGAGTATGCCATTCATCCACTAGTGCAAATTCTGATTTGTTCTGGGTTGGTTCCGATACGCAGTTTCCTCTCTCATTCCGCCTTTAAAGCCAATTTGGTATTCGCACTACTGTGGAAAACTTCGTAGTTCTCCCCTTATCCCCCCCCCCCCCCCCCCCCCTCTTTCCCTGGTTTAGATGTTATAATGTGGGTCACATCTGCAAATAGTGATGATTGTGTCTGTTCTTGTTGTGAGAGGTCGTTGACGAAGATCTTGAATAGCACGGGGCTCACGCATGAGCCCTGAGGAACACCGGCTGTTGGGGAGAAGGTCTTTGCATTTTTCCTGTTGAAGCAGGGCGAAAGTTTTCTATTTGTCAAGAAGTTCCTGATCAGACGGACGAAGGTCCAGTTATGAGCTGGTATGTTTGTTAGTTTGTTCACAAGATCGTCGTGCCACAAGCTATCAAAGGCCTTGCGCAGATCTCTAGTTGCTATTAGGGTCACCTGATTATGCTGGCGTATGTGGGAGACCACATCAAAGATGTTGATTGCATGTTGCGTCGATCGATGCCTCCTGAACCCAAATTGTTTTTTTTTTTTGAGTGTTGACGTTCTTGTATCCTAGGTAAGTTGAGCCGTTGAATGATAATTTCGAAGCATTTACAATGTTTCCCAGAGTGAGAGGGTCCATAATTCTCTGGACGTTTTGTTTGGAGAAGGGAGGGGGGGGGGGGAGGGGCCTAAGGATGAGTCATCCTCCTCCTCTTGAAGACTTATGGGATGTGTTCTGACGCTAAAATTGCGTTGAATACGTTTACGTTCAGGAGTGAGTGCATGAAGTTCCCTGGTAGGAGCTGTATCTGTTTTGCCAGTATGCCCGAGAGGCCTGGGGCCTTGTTCCGGTGTTCTTTATAACCCCTTCCATTTCCAGTGTTGCTATTGGTGTGGTCAGGGAGGGGGGGGGGTCTGCTAGGTTAGTCAGGTCGATATCAGGCGTACCGGTCATGGCGTCTAGGTCTGCATTGATCCATTTGTTCACTCTGGTAATCGGAACCAGATTAGTGAGCTTTTACGGAACTAGCGGCATTTGCCTTCACCTGTTGTAATGGTGACTGTTGACCCATTTATTGAATACTTTATAGGTTCCTCTTTTGTTTTTATTTTCAACCAAATTTTTACTCTAACCCGAAAATGTATACATATTTTGGATGAAAACACACAAGTCTATATTTGTGTATTTTATGTGAAAATTTATTCTTCCATACTCGCCTGGCTGCTTTATCTAGGTCTGAGTATAAGGTAAGATATAAATGATCATTTTATTTAGGGAAAACGACGTGTATACAATGAGTTAGTGTTGGATTTTATCTAAAGCAAGTATATACTATGCCTAAAGCCACTAGTACGCACAGCGTTTCGGGTGTCCAAGCTTTCCTAGCTCACTCCCTATTTTGATGTCATTAATTTGCTTCACTGTTAGTATACACTAAGTCTAATATATTCACCCCGTTGGTTCGTTATGTGTTGCATAAGGAAGCAATCGTCAATTATAGAAAATCTTGCTTCATTATTCCCCATTTTGTCAAATCAGTTTAGTTCACTAAAATTAGTCTCCCATGACACTAATACTGTTTGACCTAGATGCTCTAGATATTTCATCTCATAGATGCTTTGGCTCTTTTAAGTTTGGTGGCCTGTATATAACTCCTATTACAAGATTTTTCGTTTAATTCTAGACAAATAGTTTGCGAGGGGCTTAGTTTTGATTCCCTCTGAGGCTACAATTGCAATTTTAAACACACACATGGCTACTCCCTTTCCTCGTCTAATATGTGTAAAATAGTTTAAATCCGTTTATTTGATATTCAGCAAATAGTTTCGTTTTCTACATTCATCCATATTTTATTAAGTTCAATAATATCTATTGTTTTTGTGCAGACAAGAGCATTTAAATCGTATATTTTGTTTCTTAGCCTCCTACCGCTAGTGTAATATACCTTAAGTGTTGTTTTTCTCGGGACCTTCTCCTTCCCTGTTCATTTTGCCAGTTTTTCCAACAAAAACACATTTATTGCCTCTTTTCTCCATATCAATTCCCATACCACTATCTACTAACAGTTTAAACCCAAACAAACTCTTCCAACCACAAGGTTCCAAAGAGTTTGCAACAGCAACAACCCCAGCCCTAGATAGATGCACCCCATCCCGAGTATACATGTCATTCATTTCATAGAAGTGTTCCCAGTTATCAATGAATGATATTGCATTTAACTTGCAATATTTGTCCTGTCGGCAATTGACACCAATTACCATCGACAACCATTTATTTCTAACTCCCTTTCTTGGAAGAATCCAGACAACACACAGCCCCCTTGTTTAACTCCCTAAACATGCTAAACATAATCTCACTCCACAAATTCTCTTGTGTCAACTACATTTACAAAACCCTGTTCTTAAATGCAAATCCTTGTCTGAAACTTCCTGGACAGTTGTAATAGGACCCATTATCACCACACCAGAAATAAATATCTCTGAGTTAAATATCTCCCCAGAGTTAAACTTAATCTGTGTAAACACTCCATGCAAATAAAGGGACCCAGTTTATGGAACTCACTCCCTACTGAATTGAAAAGCTGTCCAACTTTTACATCATTCAAAATCAATACTAAAAAGTACCTAATTTCATCTTCATAGTTTTTCACTTTTTGCCTTAAAATTGCCCTGTATCTTTTGCTACCCAGTCTCCCAATCTTTATGTACCCAATCTGAACATCTTTACCATTGTGATCATTGCTGTCTTATATGTGCTGTCAATCTGCTGTATGGTGTCTATTAATCTTGTTTAAATTACTAATCAAGCTGTCAATGTAATCAGAGCTTTAATATAACAATGTGCTTTAATATACTTACTTAGCTCTCTCATCTCATTTTTCTCTTGCAATGTATCTTTATCATTTATTAATTCTGATAGAAATTACCTACTTAAAATTATGTTAGATTAAGGACCTGCCCGAAACGCTGCGCGTACTAGTGGCTTTGCAAGAATGTAAATACTGTACTATCCAATGTATTCTCACAAACCCAATGTACCTTCTTGTATATATATATTATTAAATATGACCGAAAAAGTAAGATTAATAATTCTAACACGAATTTTCTCAATCTTTCGTACATTTCTTTTCACTGTTGGAGGTAAATCAAAAATCAATTCTCCAAAATTCATTTTTATTTTCTTGTATATATATAAATAAATTAAATAAATAAAATAAATAAATCCCACATATGATTGGGATTTCTCCCTTTCTAACTAATTCTATGGCTGTCTTAAACCCCTATATCAGTACCTTAATCCTAACTCGTCCTACATCATTTTCTGCAGTTATCTTCATTCTTGTTCTTCACTAGCTCGTGTCTTGTAACTATATTATCAACACGTAGCCTTAAAACTTTAAATTTGTCAGCATTAAACTCCTTCTGCCAATCTTTTGACCACTTCGGAGCCTTATTTAGTTCATCTTGAAATGATAGTGTCTTGTTCGATGTTTATTTCCCCGCACGATTTTTGTATCATCGGGAAATTTGCAAATATTGCTGCTCAAACCTGAATCTAAATCATTTATATATAATGAATAAGAGAGGTCCCAGGACAGAGCCTTGAGGCACTTAAAATACATTACACCCCGCCCTCCCCAAACATACAATTTTAAACGCTCTGGAATAATACATATAAATAAATAAAAAAATACATTAAAAATTAAAACAAAATCTAAGAATTATTTAAAACAAAAAATGCATAGTTCTTTTGTCTTGTGCCTGACAGCTTGTTCCGGTTATGTTTCTCCAGGCAATTTTTTGCATTTTGTTTTTGCCGTGTTAAAAGTTAATAGCCTCTAAAGATGGGGTCTGATGACTCCCTTTAGGGCGTTGACGCAGTTTCCTACAGTGTTGGGTGGTAATCTTTCGAGTTGGGGTCCGACTCTGCTTTATCGGGCGTTGACGCAGTTTTCTGCCGGGCTTGACGTTGAAAAACTCTAAAGTTGCACTTGGATACTGATTTTTACAGAACTTTTTCAAAGTGAAGGAGGTTTTGCTTATGTTTTCCTATAAGGGTCGCAGCAAGATTCGAAGCAATGGGCGCCTCCTAGGGAACGGGGTGTATAGCTTCCCGAAACACGTTATGCAGTGACGGGTTCCCTCGATTAGGACTCTGATAGCGCTGTTTAGGGCACTCATTCTGTTTAATGTCGTTCAAGATTCAGCACAAGATTGGAATGCCGATAGCTCTTCTTAAAGCGTTCATTCTGTTTCCCGTCTTGTTCAGGGATGACAGTTACTGGATTAGGACAGGGATAACATAGTCTAGGGCCCTGATTTTCTTTCCGTGTGCAAAGTTGACAGCATCGGAGTAGGATTCCAATAGACCTTAATACGGTTCAAAACCAAGGAATTTTTTGCCAAATTTTGCTTGTAGGCGGTTCAGCAGGTTTCTTAGTGATGGGCGCCACCTAGGGTTGGGGTGCATAGCTTCCTGGAACACCTGCTCCAGGGTCAAGTGTTGTGTGGGCGACGCCTGTAGGATCTCCAGCATCAGTACTTCGCACGAGCAAAGAGCAAATGAGTATGTGCTGCAATGTTGTCGAAGGACTTCAGAGGCGTATATTGAGAGAGACTCTAGGCCGCCTCCTAGTAAGATTTTCATTGTTGGCACAGGACAATCCAAAGTCAAATGTACTAACTTCTGGATTGTCAGGCGTGCCCTGGACCATAATATTATTGTTTTTTTTATATCGTTGTGTACAATACCCGCCTCGTGAATTTCTAGTAATTTTTGGCCAACCTGAAGCCCGACGTAGATAAAGTTGTCGATGTAAAGTAGGTTTTCGTACAAGTCTCCAATTGTCTGACTTCCCTTGTAGGTTGACAGGAGAGTTGGAGGCTCGTCGGCCACACCAACCAGCCGGTGTGGCCGACGCTCCACTACCGCTCCACGATAGTGGAACGCCAACAGCGCCGCGCAGTAACCACAATACGTCGGCTTCGCTAGTGATAGTCGGAACAGGAAGTTGAGACGGCTACTTTAAGAGCAGTGGGCGTTCCCTGCCAGTTTACGAGAACCACTTCTCCATATGCTCCAGAGCCCAGACACTTCATCTTGAACTTAAGCAAGCCATTCACGATCTTTTCGTTAAGCTGCTCCATTTCCAAATGACGGATATATAGCGCTGAGCACCTTGTATCCTAGACGATTTAAAAGGTCGATTTAATTTAAACCGTTTAAAGCAGTTTGTGTAAACCGTTTTCATTCATAAACGGGTTTTGGTGGGTGCATAGAATCACTTTTGGGTCTTAGTTTGGAGGACGAACTGATATATTGCATCATCAAACATTAGGTCAGAGCATCATAGTAAGTTGATCCATATTTGTACAAAGTCGAGCATAACTTTCTATTAGGGATTGAACAGTCTCTAGGCCAAAGCATCTCTCCTACTCCATGGAAGGATTATGGGACAGTGTGGACAAGCATCTTCCTCCTCGTCTACTACTTCATCTACCTCTGCCGCCTCCACGTCTGCTACCCTCTTTACTAACTCTATTTCCATCTCAATATTAATGGATATCAGGGTGACCAGAGGCAAGTGATCGAGCTGGACTCTGTACGTACCGTTTATCTTGGAATGCTGACAAACTTCTCTTGTGTACTGCAACTAATGCAGGTCTTCCCTTGCACGTTTCATATGAATCCAGTTACAAACTGAATTGTTGTTGGTTTTGAGTGTTGAAGTGAAGCATGTGTAAGTGTCGCCTGGTGGTTAGACGGTGCTCTCTCACACTTGCATGTTCTCCATCTACAGATGTAAACGAGTACTTTTTAGGCCTAAGGACGATTAATTGGTTAATGATCAGAGATCGAACTTCTGACTTGAGCAAATCTAGTTGATCTTTCCGCGCCAGGAAGAAACATGGGTCGTCATTGTCAAAGTTACTGAAATCCACGCACTGAGTGAGTGGGGACTTGTTCAACTCATTGAATGCATCTCGACACTAGTTTAATGACGAATGTCTGAATAAAAGAATAGCTTTATCCCCATATGTTGATTTAGCCACATCATACCAGATCTCGTACAGACGTCTTTTGGCAATGTAGAGTATGTGGTGAGAGAGGTACGTAGGATTGTTGGCCAAGAGATTTTCTGTAGAAGGTACAGATCACCTGGTATTTACTAAACCAAAGATGACGCTTGACAAATGGCTTAAGAGCGCCTCTTGGGAAGGCCCTACGATTTGTGACTAGGTAGTGTTTGTTGCTGTATTATAACGTCTGTGAAAATATTGTAATATATCGGGTTTGATAGGCTTTTGAAGGCCTTACAAATATCATCGTGCAGGTGGTATTGGCTTGTTCATGAACATTACTTTCAGTGACATCTTTAAGGACAGCTTCCTGGTCAAATTCGTAGATGTCGTAAACTTTGGATACTTCTAAACCAATACACATTAGCAACTGCAACAAGTGAAGATTAATACAATAGGCTTTCTGAGAAAGGTGATTAGTTTAGTGTTACTTGTTTGGAGTCTGCCTCATTCTTCAAGAATGTTCTTACCGAAAGGTGATATTTGATCTTCAGTAATGTCTTCATGGGAAAGAGCCAGGGGTTGGTTCATCTGTGTATCGTACAATACCGAGGAAACATGTTTTGTATCACACAAGACCCAGTACCCTCTCGGTCCGTCGCTGACAATATGCGCTAGTCCCGGCTCCAGCATGGCGTCCCACTCGTCGTGTGTCAGCCTCTGTATACCACCTCGCGCTAGTATTTCCCTCGTGCATGCCTCTTATACACTGTTAAAGTCCAAGTAGATGTTGATTACTTCTATAATCACTCGTTTCAGCCCCGGTATGATGGTTCACAGCATTGGTATACTGTCTAGTTAAGCTTGTGAACCCTATGTGGAGTTTTACCAGATTAAGTCGAATAACAGGATCTGATGCCACATTGTTCAACTTTAGAGTTAAGCAAGATAGCATCCCAGGAGAACGAGGGGGAGAGAAATTTTTGTGGAAAATGTCTAATTTTGTAGAGAGCAATGAAAGTATCCCTCCAGACTGTGAACGTCACACAATAACCCCGAGTCTACTGAGGTATAGGAGATACCGACTTGATAATGGTCCAGGACGGACAAAAACGTCGCCGTCTCCATCTTCTGATGCGTGTTTTGGTCATCATATCTTCAGCCACGTTGACTCGTCGTCTGCATGTTCCCAGATGTTACTATATTAGGCCAAATACAAAAATTCTAATACTTGCTCATAATGAGCTTCTGACAACTCGTCCTCCATCGAAATGTAACACTAATTGCAAGAAGGAAGACACGGTCCATCCAGCACACACATTGATGATAAGCAAGCCATCTGTTATGATTATTTACCTGTTAACAACTTTGGAATGACTCGGACATCTACACCCTCTATCATGGCTAATGTGTAGGCAGTAGCCTTCCCGCTGTCAGTGTGATCTGCTATTTTCCCTAATGATCAATTAAGAAGAGCTAAACCATCCAAAAATCTCTAGTCTATTATATCTACATTCATAAACCTTAATGAATCCCTACTAGTATATCTATTTTCATATTAGGGGACTTCTCGTTTAAGATCACACCTAAATCGTACGAAGCATTGATAAAATGTGTAGAGGAATTTATAGGAATCATTACATTGCAAATTGCAGTGATTACAGTAAGCTGCTGTGTAATTATGTACTCTTACACATTGATCATAATGTCCAGTTTTGATTACAAAACGCTCACTGAAGGGTTCATCGCTCACCTCGCATGCATCTTTAGACTGGAATATGGCCTGTGAGGGTCTGATGGACTTTAGACGTACCTTTGTGAGCCCACATTCTCGCAGGTGAGAGGAAAACCATGCAGAAATGACAAAATATGACGCCTCACGATGCGATCTTAATTACGGCCGCATATTGTTTACATTCTGGTTAAATTTTTTTATTCAATACAAGAGCTTTAAACCTGAGCAATGCAGTTCTCATGTTCATCAACAACCTTTACTTGCAAGAGTGATGATGTAATGTCTAGTATTTTCATCTTTCTAGCGGATAAACAGTTTCTGACAATTTAATTTTTCTACCTTAATCATATCATTAAATGTGAACGCCGAAGTTATATCAGCTGGCCAATTAATATACCTAAAACACCAGCTCTCACATCGCTTACGAATGTCTAGATGCATGCGCAGGCGATGAGTCACAATAACGTGGCTGAAGTATGTTGACCAGACCACACACTATGCATGCCTTTTGCTAAACATTTATATGCTGCCAGATACTGCACGAGACTGTCTGCTTCACCATCAGGATCGAAAAAAGTTGCCTTCCACCTGCTCCTTTTGGATAATCTACATGTGAACAGTGTCTTACTGGGTGTTCAATTTGTGCAATTAATGTAGAACCCTGTTAGGCATTCAGGCTTTGTTCAAGCTTTCCTCTTGTTTGAGATACTCTATTTTTCCATCCAAATTTTTACGTACAAAAATAGAATTGAGGATCTTCCTCTCTCGTGACAGTACTTCCCTCCCCCCTAATCAGAAAAGCATTATCATTATTGATAAATTTCATCATCTTTGGATAAGTTAAAATTTTGCAGGATTAGCGAGATCAGGGTAGGTTAATAATGATGGATGATTAGGAATTAATTGAACATTGTTATCGATGAATAATTGTCAAGTTATGATTAGATTCGATAATAATTCGATTATGTCAAATATCTCCCAAGACTAGTGTTAACACGCTGTGTGATTGAGAACGAGAAACTGGTGTAATCCCTGTTGTAATTATGGACAGAATATTTGCTAATTTTAAATTTCAAATCTCGATGTTTGACCTAAATAGAACCGATGTCTTTACAAAGTATATTGTAAATTGGTTATTATGAGGACTGTTTCTAACTAATAATTTTCCACCAGTATTTTCATAATTTAACAATACATAATATAAAAAAAATCAAGGCCTTTGTTGCGACCCTGGGTTCTTCAGTGGAAACCAGAGGTCAAAATTTAACTAAATAAGCTACGTTAGAGTAGGAATCGCAACTCGATGTGTCTTTGTTTGTATCTTCCCTGCCAGACGTAAGACTATTCTTGTTTCTCAAAGAGCATTTAAAGACTGAGCTGGGGTTGATTATTAAATAATAACATAGGCACCAACTATGTTTACTAATACTCTAATCATTTGTAAAGTAAACCTGAGTAAACTTGGTATAGGGCTGCGGTACGATTAGTTGAGCGGTCTGCCGGCAGCCGCCAGCTGAGGGGAAGGAGAGGGAGACTCGATCTTTTTCTGAGCTGGCGTGGTGTGGACAGGAACCTCCTACCCTTCCTCTTCGTTTCCTTATTTCTGTGTCTTGTTAAAGATAAGTACATTATTCCATGTCTGGCATACTCATGTTCTATGTGTAGAGTAGTATATTTTGTGTGTAGTAGGTGTTTTTAGAGTTTATATTACTAGTTATTCTAAAGGGGGTCCCATTGGAACCACGTGGTCCCCTACCCTAAGCTGACTCTAACTTCAAGTTATTCAATAGTAGAGCTTTACCCTAGCTTGTGTTCAGTGTAAAACCTTGTATCCTGCTTATGTGGACCAAGGCTTTTAACGTAAGGTAGTGTGGTAAAGTTATTATTATTATTGTTATTGGTGTGAATGTCTATGGGGGGCTGTTAAGGGGTTAATAAATAAGTAAATTAGAACAGAGTATCCCTTCTTCCTGTGGGGGAGTGCATTGATCAACCCTGTTACGAACCCGGATCCAGCGTCCGAGCACGGTGCAGTAACGACCACGCCATCTGTGGGTCAGCTCCCGAAACCCCCGCCAAACGGACGACGACACCTGGTGAGGACGGCGAATACCGGCCACAAGGGCCAGTTTCCAGTCCCGTTCAGCACTCTACACCGCCGCTGCTGACCTCTGGTGAGGTGGTGCTCAGACTACAACGCCATCTATGAAGTGGATGTGTCGGGCGTTTGTGTCTGAGCCTGTAAGTGAGGTGTTTTAGTGTCCCAGTTATTGATGACGTGTCTGCTTACAGAGTCGACCTGGGACTGCTGTGATAGGAGTTGAGTCAGTCTACCCGAGGCAGCCAGTCTCCATACCTTGTACCTTGTTGCAGCCGTTGTGAAGTCGTCCCCCCGGAAGAACACTGTGGTGTGTTAGCCTGTCAGTGGAGTGGCAGCAAAAGGATTACCCGGGACCGACTGTTGGAGACGATTATCCACTGGGGTATTGAGGACAGAGGGTGATTTGTGATATCACACGAGACTCCTGTCTAGGGCGTTTACCCTAATATCGTCCGTGGAGTGGCCTGACCAGCGTTGCGGGTCCGGAACCTGCCAGCAGACCGGCTGGATTTGTGGTTGACGGCCTCCACGGCGGTGCCCCCAGTGGACCTGTGTTTTGGCTGACCTGTGGCCAGGGTAGGCTCGGCATTCTCGGAGGACACGTTGTGAGGCCACGAAGAAAGCACCGAGGACTCAGCACCTAGCTTCTGGATCCAGAGTCTTCAGCAGAAGACTATATTGTGAATAATCCCCTTGTATAGTGTTAATACCCCTCCCCCTGTGCACTCTTTGATTTTATATATTTAATCGGTGATGGTGATAATTATAATATTAAGTTCTTAACTTTCTTTCCTACTCCCTTTAAGTTACTTGCGTCACGGATCACATCCCTTGATAGCCACTACTGGCTTGGGAACGGATATATATATCTTCCTCTAACAACATCAGAGTAAGAACCCCGTTGCGTCCCGAGAGGGCCGTAACAAACCCTTAGACTGACATATATGATCTAGTAGCAAGTTATTACTGTGGATAGTTTATTTTGGGGGCCGGGCCTTTTAGCTCTCCCATATTTGATAACTCTGTCTTCTAACTACCCTTACCCCTTAATAGTACCAGTTTCCCCATAGCAAGCCCACCATTTACATAACAGCCTTGAATATTTTCGAAGCCAGAAGATTGTGGTAAACAAAAACTATTTTTGGGGGAGAATTTTCTCAATGCATACATTATATGTATGTAGTAGTTTGCTGAGGCAAACTTCAAAAAAAGAAAAACAAAACAATGAATAGCAAAGCTTGAGACCAATATTCTTACTCATCCAAGAATTCCGGGCTAAAAACCAGAAGAGCTCTTTTATACATAGGGAAAAAACTTATCGCTTTACGTTGTAAATATGCCCTGAGAAATAACTGGATAAATTTTTCGTAGGCTTTCTGTAAACACTAAACTTAAGTGAAAAACCTTCCCTATTAACGAGTATATCTAAAAATGGCAAACATTTATCAATTTCACTATAGTAAATTTTAGAGGTGACTTGATCATTAAGTTTAGCTGAAAATTCGTCTGAATTTACATATGTAGGCTAAATACACTACATACGTAAACAATGGAGTGATTCCAGGGGTAATTTAAGAAACGATTTTTTTTTTTACCAAAAAATTCCTTGTACAAGTTTGCTAGGAATAGCGATAAAATATTCTTTCTTGCTCATTGCTTCCAAATGTCTAAATAACTCATTATTAATAGTAAATTTACATTCTTTTATACATGGCATAACAAGATTGATGATGATATCAACAGGCAGAGGTTGTTCATTACTTCATGAGAAAGGTAATAAAAATCCGAAATATCAACAGGAACCTTTTGGGAACAAAGAACTGACGTCAAACCTAATTAACTTATCAGGATTGATTGGAACATTATTCAATTTGTTAATTAATTAAATAGAATTGGTCAAATGTGAAGATGAAATGGTTCCTAACACTGGGTACATGATTTTGGTGTCCTCCAGTGTTAGGAACTTACAAGATGGAAAGCTTTAAGATGTGCATCCAACAGAACTGATGGTAGACCTCGTGGGATAGTTAGGCTTATAAGTGTTGACAAGGTCATAGAGATATGGTAATAAAGGAGATGCGGTAGTAAATTAAGATCAGTAAGTTTCTTAAACTTCAAGCTAGTATTGAAGGATTTAATGAGGTCATAAAGGATTTTTCCTGTTTGATTAAGTAGAAGAATCTTGGAGTAGAAATTAATTTTGGAAATATAATCCTCCTTGTCTAAAATAACAACAGTGCTGGTTTTGTCAGCCTTTGTTATATGAATGGAGGAGTCTGCTTTTAACTCTGCAAGCTTCGTCTGAACCGTTCAGGGAAATTTTGTCCACATTGAACCATAAATAATACCTTTAACCAAGTTTAAGTTTTGTGTTTTGGTTTTCTAGCAGAATCAATGAACTAGAAATCTTAACTGCAAATGGTTGACTTGAAATGACAAATGACATGCAATAAGCAAAGCAGTAACCGCGATTTTATTAATTGGATTAGATTTTTGTCCAATCACTCTTTTTTGTCAGACTTTATAACTTACGTTTTAGAATATTCAGTAACTGATGTGTTTTTCTATGTAGGTCACTGTCGAGAACAGTGACCTACATAGTCACATGAACAGTGATCCACCAGAGAACTTTTCCAATCAGAAGGTATGGCATGATGGAAGTTTCTTTTTGCTGTTTATAAGTTTTTGAAAAATAACGTTCACTTGATTTTGTAACATTTTTTCCAAAATAATAGCGCACATCACTGAACGGTTGAACACCTAATTCTATGAGACGGACATGGGTAGAACTTGCTCAGAGTTTCATGAATTTGAGACGGATGCAAGTGCAGTATACTTCTCCAAGTAGGGTTGCATAGATGGTCAGGAAAAGCAGACTGAGGGGAACAGCATGGTTCTCAGTGTGTAAATCGCGAATAAATAAACACGATGAACAATGTGACAATGTCAGACCACGAAGGGAGGATTAAGACAGGAAATAACTGAAGTACTTTCGTATTTAATAATATATCTTCAGAAGGATGGATTTAAAATTCATGGTCTCATATTTTTGATGGAATCGGTTATAAAACGATTTGAGCAAGATCATTGATACCTTTATCTCGATAATACCTTATTAATAACCTCTTATCTCATTATTCTTTTTGAACAGACATTTTCTCACCTCACTACCACTTATATATTCACACCACTGAATTGTAAATCTAAACTACAGTACTGTAACAGTTAATAAATTACAGCCCCACTCCTGTGCCAAGTAAGTCCACTAGGGGCTCACTATAGTCCCTGCGACTTAATGGACCTCTTTGTTCCGAGTAGCTGAATCTAAAACAGCAGCAACATCAGCAAATCTAAGGTTGTTGGTTGCTTCACATTCCAGGAGATAAGGAAGTAGTGACTTTTCTGTTATTGTTTGGCAGATGTATTCCCATCTGAGTTCACCCATTTCCCAGTTGTAATTTGTATCCTAGACGAAGTCTATA
Organism: Procambarus clarkii; assembly: GCF_040958095.1. Classification (NCBI taxonomy): domain Eukaryota; kingdom Metazoa; phylum Arthropoda; class Malacostraca; order Decapoda; family Cambaridae; genus Procambarus; species Procambarus clarkii. The sequence continues at coordinate 36,312,754 of NC_091197.1, read as the reverse complement.
TAAACGAACTGTTATTTCCCTGTGGATTTCTTTCGGGATATATTAATTAAACCTGTCTAACTTGGTGGGATGAAGTGCTGTATTGCAGAGGGCGAAAATTTTGCTACTCTGTTGATGGGCTTTGAGTTTTTTTTGTCCCCCTCCTTAGGCTGGTAGGAATTTTTTGTGGATTACTGGATGACGAGTTGCCAATTTAGCAGTTTCATCGGCTTTCTCATTTAATGGGATTCAAACATGGGATCTAGTTAAGGTTATGTTGAGTCCTTTGCCTTTAACTACTGCTCGTAGATACAAAATTGTGGTAATTATTTTCACGTTCTTTCCACTGCTTTTTGCTAATATTTGAAATGCCGCTTTTGAGTGTGTGTGTGATTGCATTTTTAGTGGTTTGTGCAATCACATGTGATTGGCTGTTAAATGGCTAAGTTCAGTTAAGGTCGATAAGACTGGACCTCTGTCTCCAATATGTCTGTTCCACTATCCATGTAGAGAGCAGCACCAACACTCTTATATTGTGTCCACCGATTCGTCTGAGAAGATGTGAGTGGCTCTTGCTACTGCAATGCTGCTCGCTTGCTTTTGTATAATGCGCCTTAGGATTGTTGGATCAAAGGCAGCCTTTTGCATTGGAAGACCTTCTATTACTATTTTGAAGATAGGCTCCTTCCCCGCCGTGGGAGGAGCCTACTAATTTCCAGCACTGGACTTGGAGCCCAATTGTGCTGTTGCATTGGCTCAGTTTCTTGTGTTCTGGGTTGACGTGTAGATCAGAAATCCGAAGGTGCTTTTTGGGCGTTGGCTCAAAACCCGAGAGTTTCTGCTGATGTTTTACTGCGGACGACGACGCAGGTCAGGGAGTGATGGGCGCGCCCCAGGGTTGAGGTGCGCAGGTGCCTGGAACATCTGCTCCAATGACGGGTGTTGTGGGCAACGACTGCAGGATCTCCAACATCAGTTTTCCATATGGAAATAAAGCAGAAGCGAATGTATATCTCGCCGGAGTCGTCCAGAGGCGTGTTTTGTGTTAATCTCGGGGACTGCTTCAAGTAATAAATTATCATTATTCATAAAAGCCAATCCAAAGTCATTAAGACCATAAAGTTATCACATTTTCTCGTGTATAATACCCGCCTCGTGATGTCCATTATTTTTCTGCCAACCTGTAGTCCAACGTAGAGTATGTTGTACAGTGGGTTTTCTAACACGTCATCAAGCATCTGGCTGCCTTTGTAGGTTGTCAGCAGCGCTGAAGGATTGACTGTCACACCCTACACCAGGGGAGCGCCCCCCCCCCCCCCCCCCCCACGCCCTTCAGTAACCACAAAACTTTGCCTTCGCTGGCGAAATATTCTGAAAATGAGGAAGACTTTTCTACTTTAAGAGGTGCTGGTTTTCCGTGCCACTCAACAGGAGCAGCTTCTCCATATGCTCCAGAGCCTAGAAATGCCATCACGTCTTTTAGCAAGAGATCGACGACGAAAACGTTAAAGTGCTTAAGGATACCCAAAATATCACAAAAGTATACCAATAAGCACTTTTTTTTTTATAATTTGACGGAAAAATATATCTTCCCGATTTGATTAGAAGGAAGTTCTGAAGATGTTTGGGTTAGTGTTGTTAGTCAAACCTGAAGCATTCTGACGAGGTATAAAAAGATACATGAATAGATGGCAAATCGAAATAAAATTCCTGAAAAGGTAGACTTCTGAACGAAATGGTGACGACATTTTTCTCCGTCCTTGGATATCAAGTCGGGTAATGCTTGTGATCAATGTCCAAAAAGCTTGGAAAAAGTGGGGTGGGGAAGAAGGGGGTGGGGAAGAATGGGTGATGATTTGAAGTTCTGGAAAAGGACGGGGGTTTGGGAAAAGGGGGCATGGGGGAATGGAAAGCTTGGTGGCCCGTCAACCATTGGTTGGCATATGGTATGGGTCATTTGTTAGGGTTGTGTGTGGTGTTGGGATGTCAGTATGTTGGCTAGGCTGGCGAGTGTGGGTGTCTGCAGACGTTTGGGTTGCTATTCCCCTTCCCTTGCCAGCCTGTTGGCATCGTGAGGGGGGCTTTGTGGGCAACTGCCGGGGTGTGATGCTCCATGGGACAGTCTTCTGTCCTTTTGATGCCTTGTGCTCCTGCTGCCGTCTTCACTAATTATGCTGGTTTCTATTTACTCTTAAGTTTCATTTTCCTCCCCCCTCCATCTTCTCCTTTTTCATTCTTTCACGTTGACCTTTTTGCTGGTATTGATTATTCTTTCTGGCATGTAATGTTTTGACGCCCGGGTGTTTGGGGAGGCGCGCACTCTCACACCCGTAGAACTGTGGTACCTGACGTTGCGAGCGAGGACGGGGGGGACGCTTTTATTGTCAATTCTCACCTTCGTTGCCGATCCCATCGCGATGGACTGACGGATCTTAAGGAGGCGATTGCTGGGAGTATATATATTTTTTGAGATGTATACAAGAGTTGTTACATTCTTGAACAGCCACTAGTATGCATAGCGTTTCGGGCAGGTACCTGGAATACGATCCCCCACGAAAAATCGCTGTTACAACGAAGTACACATTTTACTGTTGAGTTAAACAGAGGCTACAGTTAAGGATTTGCGCCCAGTAAATCCTCCCCGGCCAGGATACGAACCCATGACAATGCGCTCGCAGAACGCCAGGCGAGTGTCTTACCATTACACCACGGAGACTGACAAATACTCACGATGCATCCCTGGGGGGGAGGGGGCGTCTTGTCGGGTGTCCTATCCTCTAATTGTGGCTCCATGGTGGGTCCGGGGGGCTTATTCGTGAACGAATCTATTACCTGCACGCGATTATACCAATGATTGACCCTCTTTTCACTTCCTAGACTCGGGTAGGCGATCAAGGCCCCCCTGGGTTCGACTGTGTTGGAAGACCAGACTCTGTAGCCCCCACTACAATGGGCCCTGACCCATGTTACTTCTCGGACTCTTCAGACTGCCTCTCTGCTCCCCTCCAACCTCTGTGGCGGGGTTGAGCCCCAAGCCCCCCAGTGTAGACAACCATATCATCTGGCGTGGCTCTCTAGTTGTCGCAACTGAGCCTTTTACCCCCTTACTGGGAGGTGCTCAACGTCGTCACCTCCGCACTCGCTCACACTTGGTTCCGTCCCAATCTCCTCCTTTCCAGGCTTTGTTTGGCCCTCCATTTTGATCTTAGGCATGTTGAATCTACTCGTCCTGATTATTTATTTCTTCATGCACACCTTGTTGATTCGGTATATACTTTGGTCAGCTTTAACCCCACCTATACTGGTAACCGTGTTGTGGCAGCCCTTCTCGGGAAATGGCTGCCTACTTGGCTTCGTTGTCCTGCACTGGGGAGACCCCAGTTCAGATCTCCGTAAATTCCTGGTTGAATGCTAGCATTAGTACAATTCTTCTCCCGCACCAGGTTGCGACTGGTGACAGGGAATATAGACTGCCACGGTGATATTAAGTATATCCTTGAGGCCCAAAGTCATTCTATCCTCCAAGTGGATACCTTCACTTGGCCCCTTCGTGGCTGTCGCCATCAGCCTCTTTGCGCTGTGAAGACTACGTTTAGTGGTAGGTCCCTTCCCTCTTCAGTCATTCTTGCTGGTGCCAGATGCTCCATTCAGTAAATCCCCTCTCCTTGCTCTGCAACAGATGCTGGAGATTTGGGCATGGTCCCTTCAGGTGCACAAGTGAGGGGTGTCTGCCCCTTGTGTGGAACATCGGGTCATTCCAAGACGGAATGCCCTACTTCCCGCGCATGTGTGTATTACAAAATAGGAAGCCATCCTCAATTTGAAGCATCGTGATCATTTGACTTTTCCTGAAGCAATGCGCCACGTTTGCCGTTTTTCCTCTTTCTCTGGCAGGTCTTATCAGACTCTGCCGAGTCTGTCCTGTCTGTAGGTGCAGTCTATAGAATTCCCAACACTGATGTGTCTGAATTCAACTCAAACCTTAGAAATCTAATACTTGATAACAGACTGAACAAAAACCACCTAATTATCGCAGGGGACTTTAATATTGACCTCTGCGAGCCAGAACACCCTACTGCTGTTAGCTTCCTCAACTGTATGAATTCCTGCTTCCTCATACCCTTAATCACTAGACCTACTAGAATCACTGATAGCACTGCCACGACTCTAGATCACATCTGGACCAACATAACCTCTCCGCTTACTTCAGGTATAATCACCGATAGCACTACAGACCATTACCCCACATTTCTCTTAACTAACATTAGCAAACCACCTCTAGAAACAAGGGAGTTAAGCTTTAGGCTGCACAATGAAACTGCTATAAACAATTTTATAACTGCTGCTGATAATGTCAACTGGGAGTCCGAGTTAGGTAACATAGGGGACATCAACCTAGCAGTGCAATCTTTTCTACAAACAACTCTTAGCCTTTATAACACCCACTGTCCTAGGCTTACAAAACAAGTCACAAGCAAAAGGCTTAACAATCCTTGGCTTACAAAGGGAATACTTAAATCCATTAACAAAAAACACGACCTTGAGAAGAAGTATAGGTTAGGAATTGTCTCCAAAGAATTCTCAAAGAATTACTCATTATTGCTATCTAAGATAATTAGACGAGCCAAAACTAAATACTACGAAGATAAATTTACCCAAATAAAGAGCAACATTAAACAAACTTGGAGAACAATTTCACAAATATTGGGATCAAAGAAATCTTTAAATAACAAACCGACTCTCCTGTCTAATAACGATGGTCAGCTTTCAGCCTCTGATTCTGCTATTGAGTTCAATAGGTTCTTCTCTTCCATTGGTTCATCCCTTGCAAATGATATTCCATCTTCCAGTACTGACATTAAGGACTATCTTACAGGTGACTATCCACAGTCTCTGTACCTAAAGCCTATTAACTCCACTGTCGTCAATGAGATAATCCTTTCCCTTAAAACCAAGTCTGGTGCCCTTGAGGAGATACCAACTTTAATTTACAAAAAAGCCTCCAGATCTTTAGCCCCTGCTATTGCTTTGCTCTTCAACAAGTCACTTGAACTCCAAACCTTTCCAGATATTCTAAAAAAAAAGCGAGAGTAACGCCTGTCCACAAATGTGGTGATCCCACAGATGTTAACAACTACAGACCTATATCAATCCTGCCAAACTTGTCAAAAAATTTTGAAAAACTAATCTATAAGCAGCTTTACTCATATCTAGCCAAACTCAATATACTTAGCCCTTGCCAATATGGCTTCAGACCCAAAAAAAGCACTAACGATGCACTTATTAGTATGCTTAACTCGATTCATACAGCTCTTGATAAAAATGAGTTCCCTGTTGGGTTATTTGTGGACCTGCGTAAAGCTTTTGATACTGTCAACCACCATAACCTTCTTCTTAAAATACATCATTATGGAGTCAGAGGACACTCCCTACAATACCTCGAGTCCTACCTTACTGACAGGCTCCAATATGTTTCTGTGAATAATACAATTTCTCCCACCCTACCCATCAACATTGGTGTTCCTCAGGGCAGCATACTTGGCCCTCTCCTCTTTCTCATCTACATTAATGACCTCCCAAATGCCTCCCAACACCTCAAACCAATTCTATTTGCTGACGACACAACCTTCATTTACTCCAGTCCTGACCCTCTTGCTCTAAATGCCACAGTAAATACTGAGCTAAATAAAGTCCATCTTTGGCTAACTGCCAACAAACTCACCCTTAACATTGACAAAACTTTCTATATTCTGTTTGGCAATAAATCCTCTAGTCAAATAAATCTCAAAATAAACAATACCCAAATTTGTAACAAATTAGATGGCAAATTCCTTGGCATTCTCATTGACCACAAGCAGAATTTCCAGGGACACATTCTAAATATATCAAAAAAAGTTTCAAAAACTGTGGGCATTCTTTCTAAGATCAGATATTATGTACCACGCCCTGCCCTGGTGACTCTCTATTACTCCCTTATCTATCCATATCTCAACTATGGTATTTGTGCTTGGGGTTCTACTACCCAAAATCACTTACGTCCTCTAATTACCCAACACAAAGCTGCTATTAGAACAATATCCAACTCTGGCCCCAGACATCACTCGGTACCCCTACTCAAATCTCTGAATATGTTAGATATTAAGTCACTGCACATTCTCTCATGTGTATTATACATATATAAAACGCTAAACTATAATGCCAATCATGATCTCAAAAGCTTCATAGAAGGTTGTAACAGAACCCATGAGCACCACACCAGAAATAAATACAGTTTTGATATTCCTAGAGTACGACTTAAACTAGAAATGCTCTGCAAATCAAGGGGCCCAGAATGTGGAATGACCTTCCCAACCATGTTAAAGACTGTACCTCTCTCAACCAGTTTAAGATAAAAACTAAACACTACCTAATAAATTCCCTGTAACCTACCTCACTCCTCTATTGTCAACCCATGTCTGTTATTTTCTTTTTTTTGATCAACACTGTTTGTCAACCTATTGTATTTGTGCTGCTTTTTCAGTCATGTTCCCCCTTTTTTTTTATCTTTATTTGTATTTGTTCTCAACACTTTTTATTCTTTATGCTCAATTAGTATTAAGTTCTTGATATTAATGTTTTTCTTGCCCGAAACGCATTGCGTAATAGTGGCTTTAGGCATTGTATGTACTAGCTCTATCTATATATCAATCCATTAATGTAACATCACTTGTATGTATATACCTTACCTGAATAAACATCTGAATCTGAATCTTATGCTCGTGTGTTGAGTTCCCCTTCTCGCCCTCTCCCACTTTTTCAGTTTCGAAACCGTTTCGAGGCCTTGGACCCCGACACCACCCCCCACCTCCACCACCTCACCACCCTTCCACCTCCACCACCTCACCACCCCCCACCTACACCACCTCACCACCCCCTACCTCACCACCCCCACCTCCACCACCTCACCACCCCCCACCTCCACCACCTCACCACCTCCACCACCTCACCACCCCCCACCTCCACCACCTCACCACCCCCCACCACCTCACCACCCCCCACCTCCACCACCTCACCACCCCCCACCTCCACCACCTCACCACCCCCCACCTCCACCACCTCACCACCTCCACCACCTCACCACTGTGGGATATTTGGGTTTGATTCTGATTAATTAATAATTAAAGTAGTAAATTAAATTACGAAGGACCACCCGCTTTTAAAGTAAAGAGGGAAACTGAGAATTCCAGATCATTAGATAAAATTCTAGAGGAAACCAGTGACTATGGATATGACTAGAAAGTATGATCATGAGAATAATTAATGGACTGTATTGTTAAAAACCAAACCTCAAACACCTACATTGGGGGGTTATTACTGGAGGTCAGTACGTCCAGGAATCAGTGTGGTTCGTTCACTAATTCTGTTAATAATAATCTAATCCTATAAATAATGCTGAATATAATATTATTCATACAAAGAACATGAATATGAGCATAGCAATGAATTACAGTAAATCACACATTATGTTGAACATTCTGAATGTATCAAATTGCTAAAATATAGGAAAAAGAAATAAGCCTTAGCTTGTAGTAGGTTCCTTTAGATAACTCTGGAAGTCCTCTTAATCTCCAATTCTGGCACATTGACGAATGGCACGATTAACATGGAGAAGACAGCATGAGGAATCCGTCTCTCAAGCTGCAAGATAAATAACTACCAGTAGCAATTGATTTAACTACTCAATTCATATTCAAGATTACTGATATCTACAGATAGAATTCTAATCACCTGTTATTAGGTGTTGTCTCGCCGCGTGACGTGCAATCACCCCGCTATTAATAAACTTATAAATGATGCATCAAATAAAAAGTACTTAGCTGTGGGCACTGTGTAAGTATTAAGATTGCCGTAATTTCGCATCCCAGGCTCCGGTGAACCTATCCTGGATTGATGCGTTTCAAGCTGGCTGATCACGTGTCGTCAGGAACCAAGTCTAAGGTCCCTCCTTTAACACCAGCACTAGTTGAAGATATTATCTGCAAGGTCGTTCACGCCTCAGTGGCGGCTTTCATCTGTGGATGGACACACTTGTCCTATATGCTGGACAATGGCGTCTTTTGTGAGTACGGTAAGCGCAGCTTTGCCTCCTTCTGGCCCTGCACGTATCCGCTTCCCGACTGAGGATGGCGTCCCCCAACCCACGACGAGTCGACGTTCATGACACAAATTATTGTCTTGAACATTAATATTTCTCGCATTCGCACTTGAAACTCTAAAGACTGGACGGGTTTATTATTTAGAGGAACGAAATATTATTATTTAACTATTTAAGAATAGTAAATATATAAGGGAGAGGAATTAATGTCTCCCCATAGCATTCATTGATGACGTTACCTCTATCGCGAGGTAGACGTTATGATTCTAAAGCTCTATTCGACTTTTAGTTAGAGAACCATTCGTCTGCAATCAGTGGCCATACAGAATGCTTTAATTATGGAGAATCGTATTTAATTCTCACACAAATTGAATATAATGTGTTTTACTGTAAAGAAATCTGACGCAATACTGGCGTCAGGTGATGTGAGAATTCTAGCCTAATGCACAGATGAATTATTAGTACATGAGAATTCTACGAGTTGTTATTTTTACTTACTACAATATTAATATGGTTAGTAATAAGTAATGAGAATACAACAATGCTGTATTCGATGTTGGAAATATCCAACATAACTCCGGGGGGGGGTTCCCAGGGTCGCAGTGTACTGTGTTGTACTGACCTATCCCGAAGTGATATTAAGATTAATACATTAGTATGTTAGTATGTTAGTACACACATAACGAACGTCCCGGATTTATCAAGGACTTACAAGAACTTGAGTCTTGCTATTTACATGTCAAATGAAACATGTTGTTTGTAGCCTACACAATATTTATAAAATTTAACTCTCCCAATTTAAACTAACAGAATCTACAGTGATGCGATATCTTGGGTCATAGTGACGTGTAATGTTTCGTTACGTGATATCACATCGTAGCTTCATCACAGTTATCTCAGTGGGAAGTGAAGGAAATTTCCATTCTTCAGAGTTGTAATAGGCTTGCAGTTTCCCTCAGTGGAAACATGCATGAAATAATGAAACATTAAATGATTAAGTTATCGGTAATCAGGAACACTCTAAAGCTCACAATAAACTCAACAACTAGGGTCGCAGTGACATGTAATGGTGAATTACGTAGCTGCTGAATCGTAGGTAAACTCAGAATAAGTTCCTAAGAACTGATAACACTATTGTATGATTATACAGTAGAGTATTATTAGTCATTTAAGATCAAGGAGACTATGACACTACAGTAAGGTCACTGTCTAGGGTCGCTGTGACTTGTAACTATTAAGTTACTAGACAATAACATCACGCAGCATCACGATCACCTCAAATTCAAATGAGGAAGTTGAATTTAATGTGCACTGCCGTGCAGTAGTCATGCTGACTGATGGTACAACTAATTTGCTAACTAGCTAAAATAATAGAAAGTAGAGAACTGAAAAGTTTATTCATTAAAATCAAGGAAAATTCTGAGTCGACAGTGAGATTAGTAGCCTAGTCATTCTGACTTATGAGCTAATTAAATGGCTGCTCATAGGCTTGACACTGTAAACTTGTTAATACGAAATCACCTTTACATGAATTTGATTTTCTTAAATCAGTCTCTATAAGTATAGTCAACTATAATTAATGGTGAGTACTGATTAGGCTAGTACTCAGTTGACACTACTAAAGTCCCTAAACCTACCTAAATAAATGGTTTGAATTTCTAACCTACCTAAGTGAGGGACTAAGCTAATTGTGAGCAAAAATGTACTCGAATTAACATTGTGAGCAGTATTGAGCTCATTAACAGGTCGAGCTATATTGAACTCGTGAACATGGTGAGCTACAGTGAGCTCGTTAGCTAGTGCTAACTGGGTGAGCTGCATGGAGCTCGTTAGCTAGTGCTAACAGGGCGAGTTGCAGTGAACTCGTCAACAGTGTTGACAGGGTGAGCTACAGTGAGCTCGTTAGCTGGTGCTAACAGGGTGAGCTGCATGGAGCTCGTTAACCGTTAACAGGTCGAGTTCAGTGAACTCGAATTAACGAGGTGGAGTTTTGTCATTCAGTTATCATGGCGAGCAATATTAAGCTCGTGCGCATGGTGAACGAGCACTCATATTATTACGTTAATTCTAAGGTGAGCTATGTTAAGCTCATGAAGCATGTTAATTAACAATGCTAATGTTTAACGATAATGCATTAAACATATTAGTTCTCTGAAAATTCACTTACATGTTAGTAAGTTTGCAAGTTTGTTCGTGCTGCGTTCCTACACTAAATAAGCAGAAACGAAAGAAAAACAACTCAAACAATTAATGCAAGTATTTATCACTAACTCTTAGTGCAGAAAACATGGTATTAAGAAGGTTTTCTTGGCAAACCTTTAAGCGCAAGTATAGTGGACCAGTGGTCCTAGTGAATGTTATCACTAAATTCAGGAAATGCCAGTGGCATTGAGTGCTAGATTCTCTAGCCTAACATTATTAATTCCTAGGGAGTACTAGATTCTCTAGCCTAACATTACAATTTAACTAGGAAGACTGAGTGTGGTCAATTACTACTTGTCGAGAATAATTCTAGGTCTGCAGTGAATTCAATGGCTTGGTCGCTGTGACTTGTACTTGTTTGAGTACGGACCATTGGTTTTCACCGAGAGCTATGAAACATCTCGGCGAGTATCAATTGTACTACATTCAATCTGAGTTTATTACTCAGCTGTGTTTCTCCTTTTAGCTTGCTGCTGGAGAATTGATTTACTGCTGACTAATTTATTATTGTTGGCAGGTTTAGGCTTGTTCACATTCAGAACTTTACCAGTAAGTAAGTAGCCTCCTGCAGATTGGAGCATATTCATTCCCAATCGTTTAACATGTCCAGTTATGAACTGGTAATAGTAGTCGGCTCCTACTAGTACATCTATATTGTTAAGGCGGTCAGACGTTAATTTGTTGTCAGCCAAATTAATTTCACGTTCCTGCAGGAAGTGGGCTGTGTACCCCAGACCCTTAATATTTAAGTCTAAAGGTATTTGATCTACAACAATGGCTTGGACAGCCTTGGCTTGACTACCTAGTCGTACAAGCGGTTGAACTACTGAGTATTCATGGGTTCCTCGATTTATCATGGACCCTGACAAGTTTAATTTTACCTGTCCTATTGGTTGTAAATTAAGTGCCTCTGCTGCCCTTTGAGTAATGAAAGTTCTCTGGGAACCTTGATCAAATAGTCCACGTATGGTGATCTTGGCTCCTCTGTTCTTCACTTGAAGTTGGGCAGTGGGCAAAGCAGCATCCACTTGAGATGCTTGTGAAGTTACGCTGTACACATCTCGCACCTTGCAACACTGTACTGGTGTAGATTCTCTACGTCCTATTCTAGGATTGACGTAATTAGTTCTAACTAATTTGCACAGTGCAGCATGATGCTTGCCCCTTCTACACCTGTTGCAGGTGTTCAGTGGGGTGTCACAGCTGTTAACATCATGTGGTTTGAGACACCTAGTACATTTATGTAACTGTTTGAGTCGTCTGACTCTTGTGTCTCTATTAGGATAATTAGTACATTTGTACAGAGAATGTTTTTGATTGCAAAACAAGCATATTCCCCATCCTGCAGATCGTTTAAGGGTTACCGGTTTAGGTAAAACAGTATTTTCAGGTTGTGATGGTTTTGCTGCTTGCATTTGCTTGTTATTTATTCTCTTGTGAGTACTTGGTATACTCTGGGGAACCATTAAAAGGCTCTTGGGAGTGCTCTTTGGACCATTAGGTCTCTTAGGAGCACCTGTGGGACTCTTAGGCCTCACTGATGAATCAGTGTTTGACTGATTCTGGTTACATGGATTATTAGCAGTGCTCTTTGGACTATTAGGTCTCTTAGGAGCACCTGTGAGACTCTTAGGCCTCACTGATGAATCAGTATTTGACTGATTGTTGTCACATTGAGTATTAGCACCTTTGTTACCTAGTGACAGTGTCACTTTACGAGTTTCAAGTAAGGAAACTGATGTAGGTACAGTTTTGGTGCATTCAGATTTAGCATTAATTGCTTGGTCTGCTGTATGATTGCTCATATTACGCAAACCTGTAAATATATCCTGCATTGACAGGGTATTACCATTCTGGCATACATATAGTTTATTAAGTGTGTCACCAGACAATTTTCTTTGGATGATAATTTTAGTCATCCACTCAGTAGTTGGGTGATCCACCTCTTTACTGAAAGAATTTATTAGTGACTCAAGCTGAAAACTAAAAGCTTGTAAAGAGTCAACTGATTGCTCTGGTGAAGATAAATTTAATAATTGGTGCACAAGGTTTATAATAGTCTTCTCATTGTCAGCACTTACTTTAGAAGGCTGTTGTGAGCAATTGTGACCATTACTTGTGTTGCTTAAGGCTTCTTGCTTAGCCTCAGTTTTGATTACAGCTTCGACTGCTGCTGCAGCATTAGCTTTATCATTTTCTGGTTCAGATTCACTGATCATTGCAGCTTCACTTGTTTCATCTGCAGCTTCATTTGTTTCTCTGGGTTCTGTTGATAAGCTAGTTAATTCAGTAGCATTACGTATCGAACTTATAGAATCCAAGGAACATTGAGAAGTGTGGTCTGAAATTTGATCAGACTCTGTAAACAAATCATCACATGAAGCTGTATTAGATGAGAGGTTAGAAAATGAAGGTTGAACTTCAATTGTTGATCCTGTATAGTGATCAGTATTGATTAGAGGATTCTCCTCGTCTTGATTTAGCTCAAGTATTTCATCTGAGCTGTGTGCTTGCTCGGTTGTAGTTTTTCTACAAAAACGTTCTATCCAATCAGGATCATTTTGTTTCGCAAGCACCCTTTTATAGTGATCTAGCTTTTCTTGAATGGTATCTTCATATTCATCAAGATCATATTCGATCTGACTTAATTCGTCTGGGTCAGTATTACTGCTAAAGAGTTTGTCTTTATAAGCCTCGATGGTCTCCTTCACCTGGACGTATTTTTCGTTAGCTGCCTCTGTGTAGAGGTTGAACTCAAAGAAGTCAATTGGATTGTTTTCTAAACAGTTGTCGCAGTCGTTAAGTCGTCTTGATAGGTACTTTTGGAGACTTCTCAAGATAATATTGATTCTCTTTAATATTTCAGAAGTATCCATTCTGGATGTAAATTTGAGCCTCATAAGGCTTATATAGCTAGGGTGTCTGCTCCTTGATGCAGAGCAGGTATAATTATTGACAGCCTGATAGGGCTTATGTAGCTAGTGGTATAGCTATAGTCTGCTCCTTGATGCAGAGCAGGTATAAGTATGGACAGCCTAATATTTCTTGAGGCTGGTTGTAATTTACTTCATTTAGAGGTTAGCTACCTACCTAATAATAAGCAACTAAGATTTGAGTGGTACCTTGGTCTCACTACAGGTGTTCCTCAGCTTAGCTCTTCTAAATCAGCTTCGGATGGGTAGTGGACTTACAGTAACACTCAAAGACATACATAGAAATATGCAATAAAATAATTACACAATAAATGGTTAATCCCACCCTTGATAGGGTCAGCACAAAAGAATAATATGTGTCACTAACTAGCTCAAGCCTAGTCGTGAGAATTTCTACTTGAGAAACTACAACTATATTTAGTCTGTGCTTGTGCCAAATTCAACACAGTCACAGCCTAAATTGCTACCTAATGAAGGTTGGCAAAGATTATATTATGGTGCAGTAATGTGCAAATAATTGTGCTGTGTTTTTGGGTTTTTTGTATTTTATATAATATACACTTGTGTAATTATGTGTATAAGAAATTAAATGAACACAAAGGAATTAATTGTGTTTGGCAAGTATTCTACTGCCGTAAATATTATCTAACTCCTAAATGTACTCCTAATGGTGGAATAAAATATTATCAGGGTTAGTAATGATTAACTAGTATGAGATCAGTAATTTATATTAGTATATTGGATCCCTAAATGTTAATGATCCACTGACTTGAGTGAATCAGTAATTATAACATGGATTCAGGCTATAATGGACAGTCTGCTGACAGCCATATATTGAAACATTGGTATAGCCTAAATGGTTAACACTTAATTGGTGTTAGTGATTAATATAAGGTTATGAGCTGTTGCTCTTGGTGACCTAAAGATTCTACTTCAGTATGAAGTGTAGGTCTAAGTGTTGTGGGTACTTGGCTATGACCCACTACAGCTATGTATAAGGTAGCTGTTAGTGTGATCTAGGCTAACTGATGTGTTACAATGTTAGTTGACACAATTAATTAAATAGTTAGTCTAGCTTCTATCACACAAGGATTAGTTATTAATGGTTAATATTTTAATTATAAATTTAATGCCTATCCGGTTCGATAAGGACCATAATGTGGGATATTTGGGTTTGATTCTGATTAATTAATAATTAAAGTAGTAAATTAAATTACGAAGGACCACCCGCGTTTAAAGTTAAGAGGGAAACTGAGAATTCCAGATCATTAGATAAAATTCTAGAGGAAACCAGTGACTATGGATATGACTAGAAAGTATGATCATGAGAATAATTAATGGACTGTATTATTAAAAACCAAACCTCAAACACCTACATTGGGGGGTTATTACTGGAGGTCAGTACGTCCAGGAATCAGTGTGGTTCGTTCACTAATTCAATTAATAATAATCTAATCCTATAAATAATGCTGAATATAATATTATTCATACAAAGAACATGAATATGAGCATAGCAATGAATTACAGTAAATCACACATTATGTTGAACATTCTGAATGTATCAAATTGCTAAAATATAGGAAAAAGAAATAAGCCTTAGCTTGTAGTAGGTTCCTTTAGATAACTCTGGAAGTCCTCTTAATCTCCAATTCTGGCACATTGACGAATGGCACGATTAACATGGAGAAGACAGCATGAGGAATCCGTCTCTCAAGCTGCAAGATAAATAACTACCAGTAGCAATTGATTTAACTACTCAATTCATATTCAAGATTACTGATATCTACAGATAGAATTCTAAGCTACGCTTAGCTACGCTTAGGTATTGGAGCTACGCTACGAGACCAACGTGATCACGCTGCGCTCCTCACTCTAAGCTGTATATCAGCCCTTATACTATTGCCAGATGATGTAGACCGCCACCCACAGGCAGCTAAGTACATGGAGTCCTAGCATGTTATAGCAAAACCAAAGTAACCGACCAAAATCAACTCATTCCATCTCAATTAAGTTTCAAAACATTCCTCTACGGCTGTGAGTACCAGTGCATGCTGCCGCCACCGCGCTGCCTGACGCAAGTTTCTTCACAATATATACCCCCAGTCCATTCTAACCAATCATGTCTCCTAAACATGGGGCTGTGCAGAGAAAGGAGGACAACAAACCCCTTAACAAGGCAACCATCCCGGCCAACTCAAACAATATTCGTGTTTCTCCGTCTGGAAGCTCTGGGGTCCAGGGCAGCGGTGCTGCCCTCCCCTCCACCCCTTTGAGCAATGGAGCAGAGACATCTCAACCCTCTCCTATGGACATGCTAGCATCCCACTATAAGCAACTCAAGCGAGCTTCCGGTCCCTCACCGGAATTCTATAACTGGGCCGAGAATCAGTGGTTCAAAAAGTTGTGCCAAGTCCTCGAGTCTCAAAATGCTATCATCTTGAGTCTTCTAAATGAGAATCTAGCGATCCGCGCTAATCTCCAACAACAACAACAAGAAATAACCCTCCTCCGCGAGGAAATTAGAAACTGCAAGGCAAGCCAAGACCAACTACAGCATGATTTAAATGATCTCCGTGAGGAAAGCAACCTTCTGAAAACTGATGAAGCCATTAAAAAACAGGAGGAAGCCCTCAACAAAATGACTGCATGTATCAGTACATTTTCAGCCCAGCGTTCTGTCTCCCAGGATGAACAAGACCAGCAAAAGCTGCTAGACTCTGTTATAGTGTCGTCCCAAGATTTACCTGTGGAACATGATGGTGAAAACTGTGTCGAAATAGCTCTGGATCTCATAAAAGACAAATTGCAGCTCATTCTAAACAAATCTGACGTTATTGCTGCCTACAGAGTAGGCAAAAAGAATCCATCAAGTCAA
The DNA here is from genome assembly GCF_040958095.1 of Procambarus clarkii. Lineage (NCBI taxonomy): Eukaryota > Metazoa > Arthropoda > Malacostraca > Decapoda > Cambaridae > Procambarus > Procambarus clarkii. Next base: position 36,296,631 of record NC_091197.1, on the reverse strand, counting down.
AACCAACGGAAAATTCGCCTGAAGCTGTCTTCCCAGTTCACGAAATCCAATCTAGTCCGGACAGCTGTAGCCCAACGGACGGGATTATACATCAACGAGTGCTTGACTAGGAACAGACAGCACCTCCTCTACCGCCTGCGTCAAATCCGTCAAAAAAAACCAGATGCGATTCATCAGTGCTTCGTTAGAGATGGACTGATAAAGGTGAGAAAAACTGCAGAGGGCAAAATGTTCACTATTACTAAAGAAGAGAACCTCAACGCTTTCCTCTCCCAATGTGGTCTGTCTCAGCTCATTATCACTCCCAGTGAATTAACTTAATTAACCCCCTGTCAACTAGTGGGGCTAGGTTTCCTAAGTCTCATTGTTTCATTTTCTGACTTAATTTTTAACTTACTCTTAACTAGTCATTTACTGAAATTTTTTAATTGAGTGCATTAATAGTTCTTCAGGTCTTATTAATTACAGTCATAACTGAACTATTTATAGTTAATAATCATTAGCTTAAATTTGCCTATGCTTATTATTCAACTTTTCTTTGATTCCATTTATTACCTAGGTTGCCTAGCCTCGCCATGCTCCCTTACTCCATTGTACCCCTGGCTTTACCTGCATCTCAAATTGCAAATTGTTACTTACAGTGTACCTGAGAATACTTGTAAGCAATCTACCTCATTTTTCATTTTTTGCTCAATTTGTTTTTGTATTGCTTAGTCTTGTTTATATTTTTGTTTTGTATTTCTATATCTTGTGTTTTGTATAGTCCATGTTTATATGTTTTTTCGTTAATCTCATTTATTACCTAGGTTGCCTAGCCTAGCCATACTCCCTTACTCCATTGTACCCCTGTAAGCCCCTTTTGAGTTTGCTTTGTTCTGTATTGTGTACATCTTTTTCCCTATTTTATAGCTTATTTCTACCTTGTTATTTGCCTTTCTTCCCTTGTTTTTCCTGCAATCAGTTTTTTTTATGCAGACAAGTATAGACCCTGAACTTAACCTCTTATCCACTATCTATGACAATTATCACTTTAATGATCTAAATTGCAGATATTTTGCAGCACATGATGTAAACAATGTATTAACTCATAATCACAATATCTCTGTAATCAATTTGAACGTTAGATCCCTAGGTAAACACTTCGATGATGTTAGTGCCTTGATTGAAGCTATTGACAACAAATTCTCTTTTATTATACTTACTGAAACATGGTTGAAAGAGGATACTACTCAGCTCTTTAACATGCCTAACTACTCAGCAATTCACAACTGTCGTCAAATTCAGAGAGGTGGTGGCACTGCTCTTTACTACCACCAAGAACTAACATGCTTAAAAGAAATTAGAACCAGAGACTGCTATGGAGAGTATATCTTCGCCAGCTTCAGAGTCAAGGGTGCCGAGTCTGTCCTGACTGTGGGTGCAGTTTATAGAATTCCTAACACTGATGTGTCCGAATTCAACTCAAACCTTAGAAATCTAATACTTGATAACAGACTGAACAAAAACCACCTAATTATCGCAGGGGACTTTAATATTGACCTCTGCGAGCCTGAACACCCCACTGCTGTTAGCTTCCTCAACTGTGTGAATTCCTGCTTCCTCATACCCTTAATCACTAGACCTACTAGAATCACTGATAGCACTGCCACGACGCTCGATCACATCTGGACAAACATAACCTCTCCGCTTACTTCAGGTATATTCACCGATAGCACTACAGATCATTACCCCACATTTCTCTTAACTAACATTAGCAAACCACCTCTTGAGTCAAGAGTGATACGTTTTAGACTACACAATGAAACTGCTATAGACAATTTTATAACTGCTGCTGATAATGTCAACTGGGAGTCCGAGTTAGGTAACATAGTGGACATCAACCTTGCAGTACAATCTTTTCTTCAAAAAACTCTTAGCCTTTATAATACCCACTGTCCTATGCTTACAAAACAAGTCACAACCAAAAGGCTTAACAATCCCTGGCTTACAAAGGGAATACTTAAATCTATTAATAAAAAACATGACCTTGAGAAGAAGTATAGGTTAGGAATTGTCTCCAAAGAATTCTCAAAGAATTACTCATTATTGCTGTCTAAGATAATTAGACGAGCCAAAACTAAATACTACGAAGATAAATTTACCCAAATAAAGAGCAACATTAAACAAACTTGGAGAACAATTTCTCAAATATTGGGATCAAAGAAGTCTTTAAATAACAAACCGACTCTCCTGACTAATAACGATGGTCAGCTTTCAGCCTCTGATTCTGCTACTGAGTTCAATAGGTTCTTCTCTTCCATTGGTTCATCCCTTGCAAATGATATTTCATCTTCCAGTACAGACATTAATGACTATCTTTCAGGTAACTATCCACAGTCTCTGTACCTAAAGCCTATTAATTCCACTGACGTCAATGAGATAATCCTTTCCCTTAAAACCAAGTCTGGTGCCCTTGAGGAGATACCAACTTTAATTTACAAAAAAGCCTCCAGATCTTTAGCCCCTGCTATTGCTTTGCTCTTCAACAAGTCACTTGAACTCCAAACCTTCCCAGATATTCTAAAAAAAGCGAGAGTAACGCCTGTCCACAAATGTGGTAATCTCACAGATGTTAACAACTACAGACCTATATCTATCCTGCCAAACTTGTCAAAAAATTTTGAAAAACTAATCTATAAGCAGCTTTACTCATATCTAGCCAAACTCAATATACTTAGCCCTTGCCAATATGGCTTCAGACCCAAAAAAAGCACTAACGATGCACTTATTAGTATGCTTAACTCGATTCATACAGCTCTTGATAAAAATGAGTTCCCTGTTGGGTTGTTTGTGGACCTGCGTAAAGCTTTTGACACTGTCAACCACCAAAACCTTCTTCTTAAATTACATCATTATGGAGTCAGAGGACACTCCCTACAATACCTCAAATCCTACCTTACTGACAGGCTCCAATATGTTTCTGTGAATAATACAATTTCTCCCACCCTACCCATCAACATTGGTGTTCCCCAGGGCAGCATACTTGGCCCTCTCCTCTTTCTCATCTACATTAATGACCTTCCAAATGCCTCCCAACACCTCAAACCAATTCTATTTGCTGACGACACAACCTTCATTTACTCCAGTCCTGATCCCCTTGCTCTAAATGCCACAGTAAATACTGAGCTAAATAAAGTCCATCTGTGGCTAACTGCCAACAAACTCACCCTTAACATTGACAAAATCTTTTATATTCTGTTTGGCAATAAATCCTCTAATCAAATAAATCTCAAAATAAACAATACCCAAATTTGTAACAAATTAGATGGCAAATTCCTTGGCATTCTCATTGACCACAAGCTTAATTTCCAGGGACACATTCTAAACATATCAAAAAAAGTTTCAAAAACTGTGGGCATTCTTTCTAAGATCAGATATTATGTACCTCGCCCTGCCCTGGTGACTCTCTATTACTCCCTTATCTATCCATATCTCAACTATGGTATTTGTGCTTGGGGCTCTACTACCCAAAATCACTTACGTCCTCTAATTACTCAACACAAAGCTGCTATTAGGACAATATCCAATTCTGGCCCCAGACATCACTCGGTACCCCTACTTAAATCTCTGAATATGTTAGACATTAAGTCACTGCACATTCTCTCATGTGTATTATACATATATAAAACGCTAAACTATAATGCCAATCCTGATCTCAAAAGCTTCATAGAAGGTTGTATCAGAACCCATGAGCATCACACCAGAAATAAATACAGTTTTGATATTCCTAGAGTACGACTTAATCAAACTAGAAATGCTCTACAAATCAAGGGGCCCAGAATGTGGAATGACCTTCCCAACCATGTTAAAGACTGTACCTCTCTCAACCAGTTTAAGTTAAAAGCGAAGCTATACCTAATAAATTCCCTGTAACCTACCTTACCCTTCTTTTGTCAACCAATGTCTGTTTTTTTCTTTAAAGAGCGCTGTTTGTCGACATAATTGTATTTGTGCTGCTTTTTCATCTATGTTTTCATTTCTTGTTTTCATTCTACTCATTATGTTCAATTAGTATTAAGCTTGTCATTTAAGTTTATCATGCCCGAAACGCTTTGCGTAATAGTGGCTTTAGGCATTGTATGTACTAGCTATACCTATAAGTTAAACAATCCTTGTAAATATTTATTGTATGTATGTACCTTACCTAAATAAAATTGTATTGTATTGTAATCACCTGTTATTAGGTGTTGTCTCGCCGCGTGACGTGCAATCACCCCGCTATTAATAAACTTATAAATGATGCATCAAATAAAAAGTACTTAGCTGTGGGCACTGTGTAAGTATTAAGAGCACAGTCTCCGTGGTGTAGTGGTAAGACACTCGCCTGGCGTTCCGCGCGTGCTATGTCATGGGTTCGTATCCTGGCCGGGGAGGATTTACTGGGCGCAATTCCTTAACTGTAGCCTCTGTTTAACGCAACAGTAAAATGTGTACTTGGATGAAAAAAAGATTCTTCGCGGCAGGGGATCGTATTCCAGGGACCTGCCCGAAACGCTACGCGTACTAGTGGCTGTACATGAATGTAACAACTCTTGTATATATCTCAAAAAAAAAAAAAAAGTGCCGTAATTTCGCATCCCAGGCTCCGGTGAACCTATCCTGGATTGATGCGTTTCAAGCTGGCTGATCACGTGTCGTCAGGAACCAAGTCTAAGGTCCCTCCTTTAACACCAGCACTAGTTGAAGATATTATCTGCAAGGTCGTTCACGCCTCACAGTGGCGGCTTTCATCTGTGGATGGACACACTTGTCCTATATGCTGGACAATGGCGTCTTTTGTGAGTACGGTAAGCGCAGCTTTGCCTCCTTCTGGCCCTGCACGTATCCGCTTCCCGACTGAGGATGGCGTCCCCCAACCCACGCCGAGTCGACGTTCATGACACAAATTATTGTCTTGAACATTAATATTTCTCGCATTCGCGCTTGAAACTAAAGACTGGACGGGTTTATTATTTAGAGGAACGAAATATTATTATTTAACTATTTAAGAATAGTAAATATATAAGGGAGAGGAATTAATGTCTCCCCATAGCATTCATTGATGACATTACCTCTATCGCGAGGTAGACGTTATGATTCTAAAGCTCTATTCGACTATTAGTTAGAGAACCATTCGTCTGCAATCAGTGGCCATACAGAATGCTTTAATTATGGAGAATCGTATTTAATTCTCACACAAATTGAATATAATGTGTTTTACTGTAAAGAAATCTGACGCAATACTGGCGTCAGGTGATGTGAGAATTCTAGCCTAATGCACAGATGAATTATTAGTACATGAGAATTCTACGAGTTGTTATTTTTACTTACTACAATATTAATATGGTTAGTAATAAGTAATGAGAATACAACAATGCTGTATTCGATGTTGGAAATATCCAACAACCACCCCCCACCTCCACCACCCCCCACCTCCACCACCCCCCACCTCCACCACCCCCCACCTCCACCACCTCGCCACCCCCCACCTCCACCACCTCACCACCCCCCACCTCCACCACCTCACCACCCCTCACCTCCACCACCCCTCACCTCCACCACCCCCCACCTCCACCACCCCCCACCTCCACCACCTCACCACCCCCCACCTCCACCACCCCCCACCTCCACCACCTCACCACCCCCCACCTCCACCACCTCCACCACCCCCCCACCTCCACCACCCCCCCACCTCCACCACCCCCCCACCTCCACCACCACCACCATCACCACCACCACTTCACAACCCACCACCACCATCACCACCACCACTTCACAACCCACCACCACCACTTCACAACCCACCACCACCATCACCACCACCACTTCACAACCCACCACCACCATCACCACCACCACCTCACAACCCACCACCACCATCACCACCACCACCTCACAACCCACCACCACCATCACCACCACCACCTCACAACCCACCATCACCACCACCACCTCACAACCCACCATCACCACCACCACCTCACAACCCACCATCACCACCACCACCTCACAACCCACCACCACCATCACCACCACCACCTCACAACCCACCACCACCATCACCACCACCACCTCACAACCCACCACCACCACCACCACCTCACAACCCACCACCACCACCACCACCACCTCACAACCCACCACCACCATCACCACCACCACCTCACAACCCACCACCACCATCACCACCACCACCTCACAACCCACCACCACCATCACCACCACCACCTCACAACCCACCACCACCATCACCACCACCACCTCACAACCCACCACCACCATCACCACCACCACCTCACAACCCACCACCACCATCACCACCACCACCTCACAACCCACCACCACCATCACCACCACCACCTCACAACCCACCACCACCATCACCACCACCACCTCACAACCCACCACCACCATCACCACCACCACCTCACAACCCACCACCACCACCACCACCATCACCTCACAACCCACCATCACCCCCACCACCACCTCACAACCCACCACCACCATCACCCCCACCACCACCTCACAACCCACCACCACCTCACAACCCACCACCACCATCACCCCCACCACCACCTCACAACCCACCACCACCATCACCCCCACCACCACCTCACAACCCACCACCACCATCACCCCCACCACCACCTCACAACCCACCACCACCATCACCCCCACCACCACCTCACAACCCACCACCACCATCACCACCACCACCACCTCACAACCCACCACCACCATCACCACCACCACCACCTCACAACCCACCACCACCATCACCACCACCACCACCTCACAACCCACCACCACCATCACCACCACCACCACCTCACAACCCACCACCACCACCACCTCACAACCCACCACCACCATCACCACCACCACCACCTCACAACCCACCACCACCACCACCTCACAACCCACCACCACCATCACCACCACCACCACCTCACAACCCACCACCACCACCACCTCACAACCCACCACCACCATCACCACCACCACCACCTCACAACCCACCACCACCATCACCACCACCTCACAACCCACCACCACCATCACCACCACCACCACCTCACAACCCACCACCACCATCACCACCACCACCACCTCACAACCCACCACCACCATCACCACCACCACCACCTCACAACCCACCACCACCATCACCACCACCACCACCTCACAACCCACCACCACCATCACCACCACCACCACCTCACAACCCACCATCACCACCACCACCACCTCACAACCCACCACCACCATCACCACCACCACCACCTCACAACCCACCACCACCATCACCACCACCACCACCTCACAACCCACCACCACCATCACCACCACCACCACCTCACAACCCACCACCACCATCACCACCACCACCACCTCACAACCCACCACCACCATCACCACCACCACCACCTCACAACCCACCACCACCATCACCACCACCACCACCTCACAACCCACCACCACCATCACCACCACCACCACCTCACAACCCACCACCACCATCACCACCACCACCACCTCACAACCCACCACCACCATCACCACCACCACCACCTCACAACCCACCACCACCATCACCACCACCACCACCTCACAACCCACCACCACCATCACCACCACCACCACCTCACAACCCACCACCACCATCACCACCACCACCACCTCACAACCCACCACCACCATCACCACCACCACCACCTCACAACCCACCACCACCACCACCACCACCACCACCTCACAACCCACCACCACCACCACCACCTCACAACCCACCACCACCATCACCACCACCACCTCACAACCCACCACCACCTCATAACCCACCACCACCTCACAACCCCCCCCCCACCACCACCACCACCTCACAACCCCCCCCCACCACCACCTCACAACCCCCCCCCCACCACCACCACCACCTCACAACCCCCCCCCCCCCCACCACCACCACCTCACAACCCCCCCCCACCACCACCTCACAACCCCCCCCCACCACCACCACCTCACAACCCCCCCCCACCACCACCACCTCACAACCCCCCACCGCCACCACCACCACCTCACAACCCCCCACCGCCACCACCACCTCACAACCCCCCCCCCCCACTGTAACACGGGTTAGGATTCTCTCTCTACTTATCTACCTTCTACTCCCTCTACCCGTATTCTTACTTTTTATTCTCTACCAAGGGACTCCAAAACTTTTACCAAAGCCAACTCCACGCCACGTGGTCCTAAGACGATTGACCGACTTAGGATTCTACACCCAGTATGACGTGACCTAGGCTTTGAGTAAAACCCTAGTCTCGCCTCTACGCTGCCACCACCAGACCAGCAACACCGAGCAATGATCGAGGTCTGGATCGATCACGCTAATTAATCAACCTTGGGGCTTGATCCCCACTATAACCGATGACCGTGGAACTTAAGAGTGTGAAATTAATTACACGGGAATGATTCGATGTTAGAATCGATGTTAGAATCGGCGCCCAATCCAACTCTACCTCGTGTGGACCACGTGACCAGGACAAGTTTACACATAAAACACATGGAAATAATAAAATGCAAAATATCAGCAAATTTAATTTATTAAAAGAAAAACTAAAACAAAATCTAAATATGTTCACTCCCTGTCACTTTAACACTCCCTACTTGACCTGAATGGCAATGAAGACTATTCTATAAATAACCATAGCAACTATACCTCTATGTTTTACCAGCTAAAGATGTTGGGCTGGTCTTGGGGAGAGGTAAGATGTTTGACCTCTCCCAGCTGCTCTGCAGATCACACTGATCTGTCCTCGTCTGGCCTAGCCCAGACTAGAACATTGTATCCTTCCGCCTAGTCAAAGTTTTACCAAGTTACTAGCCAGGTTTAAGTTATAACAATTAACCTCTGTTGTACTTAATTGATCCAGACTGGTTGAATTATTTTACTGAAATTAAATTACACAAGCCTCTAACGGCAGAGCTGTTCCCGATCCCCCAAAAATGGTTAATTGAACTTTGAGAAATAGTAGACATGTCAACCCTGACCTATGACCGCCGGTCACTCCGCCTTACAAGTTAGATCTGATTCGTGACGTCACTGATGGTGACTTAAACTCAATAATTAGAATACTCTTGATATTGTATCCAGTACTATTATACAATACAATTTTAATGCAAAATGAATAAAGGCTAATTTTCTCTAAATTACTGAATACTATAGGATGGTTCATTATACGCAGCTATGAACAAAGCGTCGGTTATTTCCACCGCGAATTCCCCTGGGGTCTTGGTTCCCAGGTCACCATGTGGGCTCGGCTTCCCATTCTCTTTTGTCGATAAACCACTCTGGATAATTCTTACAACAGCCTAGTTTGTTACAACCCCCCCCCCCCCCGCACAAGCACTTAGTAAACCTTGTTAATTTGTTAAAAATCACGACGTTTAGTATCCAAACCCACAATTCAACTCATGCCACAAACAAAAGCTAACCTAACTAATAAAATTTGACAAATATTTGAGTGTCTAACATCATGATAAACATGTTCATATTTCATAAATTTCTCAGCTGTCAACTGACAGCAATCCTCCAATATCAGGAAACATACATCCTATCCTTACTGACATAGCTAAATAACATGTCCCTACTCTACCATCAAAGACTAGCTATTAAACTCTCTTGGCTCTTCACTAGCCAAGTCCATGTGTCCTCTAGAGCCGGCCACACCGTGCTCAAACATAAACATTAAAGTTATAACTTCAGACTGAACTTTCAGTCATCCGGGAGCGTACTACGGAACTATCAGGTACACATCCGTGTACTAACCACTCCCCATCAATGTCAACCTTGACATGTTAAAGAACACACCTAATGTTTATTCCATATATCTAAAAATATAAAAAAAAAATTCCTATACTATATCACAGGTTTCAGCTGACTGTACAGCCAAGTGTTCTCACTCACTAGAAGTGTCAATGTTTATATTGGTCCGCCTCTCCTGTGTTCAAACATTCTGCAAAAAAATAGCACAACATAATTTTCCATAACCGTTTGTTCTGGGCTGAGACAATTACACAGGGGCTTCGATTTTGATTACTGACCAATTTATAGAGTAAAATTCATATATTATACCAGAATTATTTTAAATCTGTTTTTCAACATTTATAAAGAATTGATTCTAACTCTGTTTTTCAACATTTAAACAAAAGTGTCCAGATGTTCTTTACACAGATGTTCAGAGCCAACTTTGTTGTTTGTATCAATTGTTCATATTGAGTAATCGAAAAAAAAATCGATGCTGCTGGATGCTGAATGTAGTCGCTGACGATGACGGTGTCGATCTTGCTTCTTCTCAGGTGTAGACATCAATACCTGGTCCTCTTGTACTCCCATCCGGTACTCCTGAATGACGACAGAGTGTAGTAGAGCGGAGTGCCAAGTGACAGCTGTAGAATACTGTTACTTCGGCCATTAATCTTGCTCTCGACAGTCCACACGCCTTCATATCAATCACAGTTTACACGGCAGTCTTGATGTTAAACTTGTCGCAGATGACCACAGCAGAGCAGGACTGGATGTACCAACGGTGTCTCTTAGCAGTAGTGGTGTCAGAAGGTCGTAGAGGCGAGTTGCTTGTTTGCAGAACAGGTGAATCTCGTCTTCCATCATTGCTCACGTCATCTCAGGCGTTTCTTGATGTCACCAGGTTACTAGGCCGTAAACACTGTTACGTACCCTTATAAGATACGTAAGTGAATATATTAATATGTACATTTATAATTGTATGTAAATTACAAGCATGTATATTGTTATACTTATATGTTCTATGCAAATGCACATTCATGTTACAGTGTTGGCGTTAGGCCCAACGTATCGTGGGAATGATTGTTTATTTCTTTGTGTGATCAGTTTTCCCACGGGAACTAATGATTTATATGTGATCATCAGTGGGTAACAGAGTGAAATAATAATTGAGTGAACTGTATCTGGCAAATTGTCGTGGGATCGTCCGTTGCTGGGGTGTGCATGCCATTATGCTATTCTGTATGCATATTTTAATTATTATGTAAAGAAACATGTACTTTTGTTGTCTATATCAATATGTACTAATTATTCATTAAGTTAGTTTAAGATTACTCTTGTCACAATATAGTGCTCCATTGTTGAAATAATAAATATTGTAACTTTGGCAATTTATTCGCGGGGCAAGGCAATGTGTTTTTTGACTCGCATATTGTAGTTCAGTAGCTGAGCAGAAACCAGGGAGATAACACTTGTTGAAGTTAAGTTCAGTTGTTCTGTCATAGCCATAATTATTCTTAAGTATTGATTTAATGTCTGGAAGTTACAGTGATATTTTTAATGTGGTATATATTGTGACCATATAATCATCTGTTTGCCTTTGAGATTTATGTAATATAAATTATATATATATGCTTAGTCTTTATTCTTCAGTCCTATGAAGATTCTATTTTATGCTCATTACCCATTAAGGGGTTATACTGGTGATTCGCTATTGAGAACAGCAGTTGTGTCGTATCCCTAGACTTATTAAAGTTTGGCTGCTGTAGGATCACGAGCCGTAACGTACGATAGGTAACAAAGAGTTATGGGGGCCTGTGCCGGGAAATATTGTCCCACTTTAACTTAACTATGCTAATCTAACCTTGCCTTCCTAGGTACCAGTGTCAAGTGTCTCAGTGTGTTTCTTAAGAACTATTCCATGTGCCAAGCAAGCCTTCCTGTGTGTCAAGTAACAACGTTTCACGATTTTGAGGTAAGTCATCCTATATATTTTGTTTGTGCAGTGAGGCCAAGCGAATTTTCAGTGTGGTGACAATTTTACAGTGAAGTGTAGTGCAGTGCCATTGTGTTAATTAATTTTGTGAATCAAGTGCCAAGTGTTAGTAACGATGGAGGAGAAAGTTGCAGCGTTGGTGGCTCACCCAGACTTTGAAGGGATTCAGAACCTTAAAAAGACTGAGTTAATACAAATGGCAAATCATTTGGATTTGACCGCCAGCAATAGAATGGTTAAAGCCCAAATATTGAAAGTCATTGTGACGCATTTTGTTGAGAATGGGGATTTAGAGGAAGAAATTCTAGAGGAGTTAAGAGAGGAGTCGAGTGATCAGATGACGTTAAAGCGTCTTGAGTTAGAAGCTCGCCAATTAGAGCTTGAAGCTCAAAAAGAACAGAAAATATTAGAGGCTGAAGCTCAGCAAAGGGAGCTAGAGACTAGGCGTTTAGAAATTGCGGCACAAAACCAGAGAGGTTTAATTGAGTTGCAACTTGAAGCCACAAAGAAGCAACAATTAGAGATTCAACAACAAATGGCTGACACTAACTTCAGGCTTGAATCACAGCGTATGGCAGCTGGGCATGGAAATACTAGTAATGTTTCAACAAATAGTGATAATAATCCCATCAGGATGAATAAGTATATAGAGTTGCCCAAGTTCAATGAGGAAGATCCTGAGGTTTTCTTTGCACATTTTAATAAAATTGCCATCAGTATGAACTGGCCAAGGGATCAGTGGGTAGCCATTATGCAGTCTCAATTCAAGGGGCGTAGTCAGGAGGTTTTCACATCCCTCCCTGACGCTCATAGTTTTGATTATGACTTTGTAAAGAAAAGCATCCTCAATGCATACCAGCTAAATCCAGAGGCACACAGGCAAAAGTTCAGGAACCTAAGGAGAATCAAGGATCAGACAATAGCCGATTTTACTCGTCAGAAGACGAAATTTTGCAACAGATGGTTAAAGTCACTTGCAGTCACTGATTTTGATGCTCTAAAGAATCTTCTCATAATGGAAGAAGTATTGTCCTGTCTTCCAGACCAGTTGTCTACTTTTATGGCAGAACAAAAGAATGTAACCGATATTGATGAGCTGTCAAAGCTCGCGGATGAGCATGAGTTGCTGACTAAGGCCCCGTTTATGGCCACTTCACCTAAGTCTAGTCGTAGAGTAAATTTCAATGCTCACCGTACTCCTTATCAGTATAAGTCTCCTCCTGGTGCGACAGTTACTCCCGTGAACTCTTCTCTTACTAACCCTAAGATGGTTACTCCATTGCCAGGATCATCTAAGCTTAGTAATGCTAATTCTAAACCGGCAGTTGGTTATACCAGTGTGTCCACTGTCAAACATTGTACCCATTGTAAGAGAAGGGGGCATGTGATTTCTTCATGTTTTAGTTTGCATCCTGAACTCCGACCAACTGGTCTTATTATGAGTAAAGGAGTGCAACCTATTAATTCTTCATGTATTACAGTCAGTCCCAATTGGATGGCTGAATTCAAACCCTATATTTCCACAGGTACCTTATTATGTACTAATGGTAGACATAAGACTGTTCAATTACTCCGTGATACTGGAGCTTCACAGTCTCTTATTACCCAGAAGGTACTTGATGATGTTGACACCCGAGATCTGGGTGAAGTTGTGCTTCTCCAGGGTATTGCCGGAAGTGTGCAACCAGTGTCCTTATTGCAAGTTAACCTTGATTCTAACTATACTTCAGGATGGTGTAATGTTGGTGTAAGTAAACAACTGCCCATTCCTGGGGTAGACATTATTCTAGGTAATGATTTTGGCAACCAAATGGTTGTAGGGCCCAAGTGTCCCATCATGTTAACTAAACCCCATAATGTATTAGCTCAACCGGAAGCAGATGATGATATTATTTACCCTGCTTGTGTTGTTACTAGATCAATGGGAAAAACAGGTGAGAGTAATCCTGTCTTCACTAAGGTTGCTGATCCCAAGACCAGGACCCCTTCAGTAAAGGAGTGGGAGGTGGATCTTGAGGATTCTTTTATGACTCGACTGGATGATGAGAGTGAGGCCGTAGTAGAAGCCCCGCCGAACCTAAATCACAAGGAAAGTGAAGGTGAGGAGGCTGAACTATCTGTACCTTGCCCGCTTGTCTCCAGTGCGCCAGTTGTCGAGAGTGAGGCCGAAGTAGCTATGACTCCATTTTATTCTGATCAATCGGGAAAAGAGATAAAGCTACTAGGTTCTTGCCCGCTCGCTGCTGAGTCTGAGTCATTGCCCTTAAGTGTTGTACAGACTACTGATCCTAGTTTAAGTAAGTGTATTTCTGAGGCTCCTGATAATATTGATGCATTGGAGGAAGGGACGGGTTTCTTCTTCAAGGATCGACTTCTGATGAGAAGGTGGAGACCCAAGGGAACTCCCTCTTCAGAGGATTGTGAGATTAGAACCCAACTCGTTGTCCCCAATGATTATCGTAGGCAGGTCCTGCAGGCTGCACATGATGACCCCATGGGAGGTCATCAAGGTATCACGAATATGTACCATAAGATAAGTAAATATTTTTTCTGGCCAAAGTTAAAGAAAGACGTGGTCAGATATTGTCATAACTGTATACCCTGTCAAATTGTTGGTAAACCAAATCAATCTGTACCTAGAGCACCATTGCAACCTATTGTAGTTCCTGATGAACCATTTACTCATGTTGTAATTGATTGTGTGGGTCCTTTACCTAAGACTAAATCGGGTAACATGTTTTTGTTCACTCTCATGTGTATGACTACTAGATTTCCTGAAGCTTATGTTCTACGGAATACCAAGGCTCATAATCTCATCAAGTGTCTTGAAAGATTCTTTTCGTTGTTTGGAATGCCTAGAGTTATTCAGAGTGATAATGGGGGAAATTTTGTTTCTAAAGTTTTCAGAACTTTTTGCGAATCCCGAGGGATTCGGCACAAATTGTCCAGTCCATATCATCCCCAAAGCCAAGGTGGACTTGAACGTTTCCACCAGACTTTGAAACAAATGCTGAAGACAACCGGAGAAACTCATCCACGTAATTGGGATGAGAATCTCCCCTTTGTGTTGTTTGCTGCTAGAGAAGGGCTACAAGAGTCATTGGGCTGTTCACCCTTTGAACTAGTGTTTGGTCACCAAGTAAGAGGTCCTCTTAAAATGCTACAAGAAAAGTTGTTGGGAGATGTCTCTGTTCATCAGAGCGGATTGTACTTGAGCGAGGTCAAGGCTAAGTTGTGTCGGGCTCGTGAGTTGGCGAAAGAACATCTGGGAAGGACTCAACAAGCCATGAAAGTACGATATGACAAGAAGTTCAAAGCTAAGCTAAGGTCGTTTGATGTCGGAGATTTGGTGTTGGTGTTGAAACCTCGTATGGGGACTTCCATGTCACATAAGTTCGCAGGACCCTACCAAGTGGTAGACAAGGTGGGAGACCTAACTTATAAACTAATTAACCCTAATCTTTCAGAACCCCAAATGACTGTGCACATTAACAGATTAAAAGCTTATGTTGGACCTGGTGTAGTAGCTTGTTTTAGTCGGGAAGAGTTACCACCTGAGGATAATTGTAGTGAGGGACATGTCGTTAATATCCCACTTCTCAGTTCCAGTTCCAATGGCAGGGAGATGCTATGTCATTTACAGGAGGAACAACGTGATGAGTTCCAGGTTCTGCTGGACAACCATACATCTCTGTTTGGGAAGGTTCCTACCCAGACCCACCTCATCACACACGACATTCAGCTCCTGGACAGCACCCCCATTCGACAACATCCGTACCGAGTGAATCCCGAAAAGAGGAAAATTATGCAAGCAGAAGTGGAATATCTGCTCCAGCATGATTTCATTCGGCCAAGTCAAAGTACTTGGAGCTCTCCGTGTTTGTTAGTGCCAAAACCAGATGGAACCTGGAGATTGTGCGTGGATTACAGGAAACTGAACAAGAACACTACAGTGGACGTTTTTCCTTTACCCTTGTTGGAAGAATGTATAGAGTCCATAGGTCATGCCGAATATGTAAGTAAGCTTGATTTGTCAAAAGGGTATTATCAAATTCCATTAACAGAGTATGCTAGAGAGGTTACTGCTTTTGTTACACCTGATGGTGCGTATGAATTTAATGTCATGCCATTCGGTTTGAGAAATGCACCTGCTACTTTTCAAAGACTTATGAATTTCTTACTCAAGGATGTGCCAGATTGTAGGGCCTACCTTGATGACATTGTTTTGTACAGTAAGAATTGGGCCGATCATCTCTTACGCCTTAAGAACTTGTTTACAGTGTTGGAAAACGCAAAGTTAACCATAAATATGAATAAGTGTAGTTGGGCAAAAGGTACGATAACTTATCTTGGCCACGAGGTGGGACAAGGTAAGATTATCCCCTTACAAGATAAGATTCAAGCCATTGTGGACTACCCAGTGTTGACCAATAAGAAAGGAGTCCAATGGTTTATTGGTATGTGTGCATACTATAGGCGTTATTGTAGAAATTTTTCAACAGTAGCTGCTCCTTTGACAAACTTGTTACGCAAGCAAGTAAAGTTTCAGTGGACACAAGATTGTCAGAATGCTTTTCAGAACCTAAAGGGCATATTGTCCACCTCACCTATTCTTGCTAGTCCCCAATTTGATAAACCATTTATATTACACATTGATGCGTCAGATGTTGGGATAGGTGCTGTGCTTATTCAAGTTGGTTTAGACCAGATTGAGCATCCTGTGTATTACTATTCCAGAAAATTTAATGCAGCTCAGAGAAATTATTCCGTGGTAGAAAAGGAGGCGTTGGGTCTTATATTGTCAATCAAGAAGTTTGAGATTTACTTATCAGGAAATAAAGTGTTAGTATTTACAGACCACAACCCCCTTATCTTTATAAATATGATGAAAGTCAAGAACCAACGAATTCTGCGATGGTCATTGTTTTTGCAGGAATTTAATGTAGAAATCAAACATATTCCAGGCAGACAAAATGTTATTGCTGATGCTTTGTCAAGAAGTTTTGATGTACCATAAATGAAATGTTTCTTTTTACTTAACATTTTTACTTCTGAAAAAATGCCATTGATCTTCAATCCATTGCATTTTTTTTCTTGGAGGTGGAAGTGTTACGTACCCTTATAAGATACGTAAGTGAATATATTAATATGTACATTTATAATTGTATGTAAATTACAAGCATGTATATTGTTATACTTATATGTTCTATGCAAATGCACATTCATGTTACAGTGTTGGCGTTAGGCCCAACGTATCGTGGGAATGATTGTTTATTTCTTTGTGTGATCAGTTTTCCCACGGGAACTAATGATTTATATGTGATCATCAGTGGGTAACAGAGTGAAATAATAATTGAGTGAACTGTATCTGGCAAATTGTCGTGGGATCGTCCGTTGCTGGGGTGTGCATGCCATTATGCTATTCTGTATGCATATTTTAATTATTATGTAAAGAAACACGTACTTTTGTTGTCTATATCAATATGTACTAATTATTCATTAAGTTAGTTTAAGATTACTCTTGTCACAATATAGTGCTCCATTGTTGAAATAATAAATATTGTAACTTTGGCAATTTATTCGCGGGGCAAGGCAATGTGTTTTTTGACTCGCATATTGTAGTTCAGTAGCTGAGCAGAAACCAGGGAGATAACACTTGTTGAAGTTAAGTTCAGTTGTTCTGTCATAGCCATAATTATTCTTAAGTATTGATTTAATGTCTGGAAGTTAGTGATATTTTTAATGTGATATATATTGTGACCATATAATCATCTGTTTGCCTTTGAGATTTATGTAATATAAATTATATATATATGCTTAGTCTTTATTCTTCAGTCCTATGAAGATTCTATTTTATGCTCATTACCCATTAAGGGGTTATACTGGTGATTCGCTATTGAGAACAGCAGTTGTGTCGTATCCCTAGACTTATTAAAGTTTGGCTGCTGTAGGATCACGAGCCGTAACGTACGATAGGTAACAAACACCAACTGTGTATACCCTCGTACCGCCGACTTTAGGCCCAAAGGAGACAATTTTGCGACCTTCTATTGGCGAGTCCCGGTACTCTGTAGGGAAACCGTGCCTTCCACCTGTGACCGCCTTACTTCCGCTTTCTTGTTACTTCAGATGACGTAATCATTAATCTTCCGGCGAAATTCTTGAGTACTGCTACGTGCTTTCCATTTCTTGACCTCTCCTCCAACACTGCTGGAATGGCTGCAGTCTTGATGACGCAGCAGGTGGGTAGTGGTGATCTCGAGACAGCTACCCCGGCGTTGTATGGCACCTCCGGTGACTGCTATAATGTGGACAGCTCGCTGGCCCTGACAACCTCGTTAGTGACGTGAGGCGTCGGCCGGGTGACTCTTGGACAGTCACTTATCCCCAAAGTAACTGATGTATGGGTTACTGGGTCTGGTGGGGGGGGAGGGCTTTGTGTAACGTGCCTTCCCCCTCGGTCTTTACAGACAAGGGTTCACGTGTGGCTGGAACAACTGGGTCGGTGTACCAATCAGACCTGGGAACAGACAGACACAACACAGCGGAAGCATAGATATACTCTGGGTTTGGTGGAGGTGGAACCCCAGAGCACGGTAAAAGTTGCTACCTGAGTCAAGTATAGACATAGTACATCTCATTGCCTTTACAGGAAAATCTAATGAATACTAAATTATACTAACCAAGGAAGTTACTTTACTGTACAGCGCGAGATCTCGTCACCATAGGGTGGCGAGACTGCACCTGACTACTAATGAGCGATGACAGAGGGTCATCCTCATCTTCTGACTCGTCGGTGAAGCCATGAGTCAGCACTGCTGAGTCAAGAACTAGACCCGCTGAAGGCAGTTCTAATTCCTCTCTAGCATGATAATGTTTCAATTTATTCACATGAATTGTCCTTTCCACCTGGTCCTCGAACACTCCTTTTATAACAAGATTAACCGGCCCCGCCCTTTTAATTACTCTATAGGGTCCTCACCACCTCGGAGCTAGTTTCCTGCTCTGATTGGCGGGCGCAGCCTCATTCACTCTCAATACGAGGCTTCCTTCCGTCAACTCAAGAGGGCGCACTTTCTTGTCATAAAAATGAGCATACCGAGTCCGTGCCTTCTTGGACGCTTCAGCTGCAATATTCCATGCATTTCTCATTTTTCCAAGGACCTCTGAAGGATAGTCCTCCCCGTATGCAACATTGTCTGTTAAGCAGACCTGACGGGAAATTGCATGAATTACCAGTAAACAAATGAAGTGGTTGGGTGTTAATTGATTGGTGGATGGCAGTATTCAAGGCGAACTGAACATAGGGTAGGTGTTCATCCCAGGTGTTTGCATCATGTTCAGCAAGGATTGCAAGCATATCCTTGACTGAACGATTAGTCCGTTCCGTCATTCCGTTTGCTTGTGGGTGGTAGGCCGTTGTAAAAGCCGAAGTTGTCTCTAAAATCTTACAAACTTCTCTAAATATATTCCCATTGAATTCTTGACCCCGGTCAGAGACTAAAACTTTAGGAGGTCCGAATACAGTAACGAACCTACGCAAGAACGCATCTGCAACCGTACGAGAATCCTTCTGAGGTAATGCAACTAGTGTAGTGTATCTCGACAGATGGTCAACTAGCACCAACACATATGTTACCTGAATGACTGTGGTGTAAATCAATCAAATCGGCCCCCACACGATCTAACGGTTCACGAATTTCAGGGAATTCCTGAAGTGGGGCTTGTACCTTAAGGGTGCCTTTCCTCCTCTGGCAACGAGGGCACGACTTCACAAAATTGATTACCTCAGAAAGTAATCCTGGAAAATAAAATAGAGACTTTGCTTTTAAGTGAATTTTAAAGATCCCCGGATGCCCTGCAATTTTTGAAGCATGTGCAAGCTTTAACGCTGATGACCGCAACGCGTCCGGAATAACTAGCTGAAATACTGCCCTATCATTCTGGCTGTTAACATAATACAGGACGCCCTGTTTCATCTCAAAATCATGAATAGGTAAATTCTTTTTCTTTTTCGGGTATTTTCCTCCCTCTAAATACTCAATAATCTCTTTCCATCTCGGCTCGTTCATCTGGTATTCTCTCATTTTATCCGATGGAATGGTTTCAATATTTTCATTAATCTGCATTGCCGCTATATTTCTACTTAGCGTATCTGGCACAACATGTGCTGGACCAGGCTTGTACAAGATCTGGAATGAGTGAGCCGAAAGTTCGTGAGACCAGCGTGACATTCGTGGGCATTTCGTTCGCTTTTTAAATGTGTGTGTTAACGCACGATGGTCTGTGTAGATTACAAAATGCCGCTGAAATAGGTAAGGCTCGAAATACCTGATTCTACTACTGCCAGTGCCTCCCGATCCGTAGCTGAATAACGAACTTCAGGTCCTTTGACCTTCCTACTGAAATAGGCTACTGGATGGGGTAAATTATCTGCGTCTCGCTGAATTAAGCACCCGCCAATAGCAATACCGCTGGCGTCAGTGTGCACTTCCCACTCTTTCTCAAAATCAGGAATAGCCAATACCGGTGTCGTGATTAGTTGGTCTTTCAGTTTGCGATAGGCCTCGTCATGTTCAGATTTCCACACAAACTTCGCATTTTTCTTTGTCAGATCAGTCAGGGGTGCTGAAATGCCAGCGAAACCTTCAATATGACGACGAAAATATCCGGCCGCCCCCAAAAACCTACGCACGTCCTTGGAGTAGGCATGTCAGCAATGGCGCGGCAAGAATCTGGGTCAGGTCGGATACCGTCTGGGCACACCTGGAACCCCAGAAATTTGAATTTCTGAGCCGCCAGGGTGCACTTCTGAACATTCAGCCTGAAACCTGCCTGATCTAACAACTTCAAAGTCTCAGTCAAGTCCTGTAGGTGTTCCTCAAACGTCCTGGAATATATCACAACATCATCCAGGTACGCTAAAGAATGCCTACCCAGTACCGGACTAAGGATAAAGTTGATGGCCCTCTGAAACGACGAAGGCGCTGTCTTCAAACCAAACGGCATCCTACGGAATTGATAAGTGTGCCTACCATCCGAGAATGCTGTTTTTTCCCTATCTTGTTCTGCCACCGGAATCGCCCAATACGCCGATTTTGCGTCAAGAGTTGAGAAATACTTAGCAGCACCAAATTGATCTATTATCTCCTGTATTCGGGGCAACGGATACACATCACCCTTAGTTAGTTCGTTCACCTTCCGGTAGTCAACACAGAAACGATAACTACCGTCCGGTTTCCGAACTAGCACAACAGGAGAGAGCCATGGTGACGTACTAGGCTCTATTACGCCCTGTCTCAACATTTTCTGGCACTCCTCCCTGATAATGTTCTTTGCCTGTTCCGGCAACCTCCACTGTCTCGTGTACACAGGCAAATGGTCACCAGTTGGAATGGTGTGCTCGATCTTATCAAGGAGACCAATCTGGTCATCCTCTGTCGCAAACAATTTCGGGAATTTTCGTAAAACTCCTATCAGTGCCTTCCTATCCGCCTGTGCAACATGTTGCAAATCAAGTGCTGAAATTAATTTTTCCACTTCCTCTACATTCTGTGCAACATTTCTCGTTTCGTATTGTACTTTGGATGGTGTTTTAGTGTTCAACATATTCAGTGCACTACATTGTGCAGTGACGGCTGGCGTCTCAGCTGACTCATGGTGAAAGATTTCTGTGTCCTCCACCATGGTTCCCTGAGATACCCTATCACCTGCCCTGAAGCGAAAAGTCTTATGTGAAAGATTGACAACTGGAATGAGTGCACCTTTATCGAGCACTACAACTAAGTGATGAGGAATTAATAAACTATCACATCTCCCAGCCACCTGAAGGGTGGTACCTGGTTGTATGTGACGTCCCACGGCTACTTTAATAAATTTAACAGAATGTGGTGGGCAACTCTGTTTGGTCAATGCATGCAAGGCGCATGACCTCTTAACTGTGTCTGGAAGAGACTTAAAAATCAATTTTGGATAGTGCGCATTATATTTCAGCTTCCTCTTAATTGAAGCTACAACTGGGGGATGGTCGATCATCTCCACTGGGTAGGAAGTCTGTCTCAACTGCAACCTGCAGTTCCTAGCCCCTTTTTGAGCAGACAAGGAATAATCAAATCGCGACAGAAAATCAGTTCCCATTAAGATGTGACCAGGAAAATCAAGGTTCTCTACGATCGTACATGTGTGAGGCTGCAATTCCCCATCAATCTCAAAATTAACTGTACCTTGACCTACGATCTCAATCTTTTCCCCATTGACTGCTGTTAATGTCTTTACGCAACGTTAAAGACGTGCATACTTAAAATTGCTGAAGGCTGACTTTTTAATTACCGTTGCCTGGCTTCCTGTATCAACAAAAGCTGTCAATCTCACACCTTCCACTTTCACCTCAAAAGTAGGCCTACCATCACTAGGAGACTGCTTTCATGCTCTCGTAATAGTGACTTTACAGTCCCTCTGTATATGTCCACGCATCCCGCAGGAGTAACACCTCCGCGGATCTCTGTTGTTACCCCGCGCAGGGTGGCTCGAACTTGCAGCTGAGGGCTGCTTCCCGCCTGATGAACCCGCGCCACAGTTCCTCGGCTTGGCTCCCTCGCCTTTACTTAACGCCTCTACGTATGGCGACAACTGAGTGCCCGGCGTCTCCGTGCGCATCTGCCTGTCTAAGGCTGTGGCGGCCTGGGGTTGGGGTTGAGGTATGGTGTGGGTGGCCTGGGATTGGGGTGTGGATGGAGGTTGGGGTTGAGGTATGGTGTGGGTGGCCTCGGGTTGGGGTGTGGATTGAGGTTGGGGTTGAGGTATGGTGTGGGTGGCCTCGGGTTGGGGTGTGGATTGAGGTTGGGGTTGAGGTATGGTGTGGGTGGCCTGGGGTTGAGGTGCGGATTGGGGTTGGGGTTGAGGTATGGTGTGGGTGGCCTCGGGTTGGGGTGTGGATTGAGGTTGGGGTTGAGGTATGGTGTGGGTGGCCTCGGGTTGGGGTGTGGATGGAGGTTGGGGTTGAGGTATGGTGTGGGTGACCTCAGGCTGGGGTGTGGATTGAGGTTGGGGTGGGCATGGGGTGGCCTGGGGCTGGAATGGGTATGGGTATGGGGTGGCCTGGGGTTGGAATGGGTATGGGGTGGCCTGGGGTTGGAATGGGTATGGGTATGGGGTGGCCTGGGGTTGGAATGGGTATGGAGTGGCCTGGGGTTGGGGGAAGGGTTGGTATGGGAACTGAGGATGGGGTTGGTATGGGAATTGAGGATGGGGTTGGTATGGGAATTGAGGATGGGGTTGGGGTTGTTGTAGTGACGGATGAGGTGTACCTAGGTGGTCCCCAGTGGTGTCTGAAGAGGTGCTGTCCTCTACACTTCCACTTCCACTGGTCCCTACTGACTGGTCATTATCTGGGTTAAACATATTCTGTGATTCCAGGTGTGCCATGTCTCTTCTAAACTACCCTTTAGTACACCCTCGACCCGGACTCACTACAACCGTAACCTTATACAAAATAAAAAAAATCACAACTCTATTCTAAGAGAAAACTACTAAATTCCCAAAATAGGAAATACACCGATTTATCGAGAGAATCGCTGAAGTGAATCCAATGAATGAGTGTCTGCCCCGCACTCGTGTCTGACCGTGAAATATCCCGCAGTTCTATTGCTGAAACCTAAGTCCTTTACGTTAAAAAAAATTAAAGAATCTAATTTATATAAAACAATTTAAATGATAACGCAACTAACGCGCAGCACTCGTGATGGAATAATAAAGAATTTTTCCTGTACTTGAATACTAAGCGCGCTTGAAGTGAGCAGCGTGGCCACTGATGACTGATGGAGCGGGACCAGCTGCGCTGAAAAAACTAAGTCCCGCGCTTTTTCGCTTAAACGCTGAAAAATCAAAATTTTTGTTCTGAAGGAAAATAACTAGTTTTACGTTAATAAACCGCTCTAGCGATTAATATAGACACCCAGGACATATATTTGCTTACTAAAGATTGAATTTTATAAAAAAAAAAAACTGCGTTTTTTACTCAATTGCTGGACTCTGCCAATTTTTCTGACTCCGAGGGAAAAATATTCTATCACCCCAAATATCACAAAACTCCTTCAATTCACAACAATTTGGGTTTCTCGTTCCCAGATATAAATACGTTATTATTTACTACTGACGTTGTATACAGAACAATACTGACACTTCGGGCGGTTTCAACACTCACTAATTCGAATTTTCGTCCAAATCCGAGATTTTCACCTCAAATGGACTCTGACAAAATTACAACACGATTTTCTCGAAAAATAACTAAATTCGGCAAAAATGTAATTATCACTGTTTAATGCTTTACGAACAGAATTACGTCCCTTGCGCGCACTAGAGAGTAATACTGGCCCCAGAATATACACAAAACATGAAAATTCAAATTTTCGCCAAAGTCAGATTCTAGCCCAAGCTGGACTTAGAAAATTTTCCACCTACGTTTCTACTGAAAACAGAATTCTAAGTCTACAAACACAATTTTACCGTCTTACTGGTAAAAACTAGAAAATATCACTCGCATCGACTGGGGAATCCTAATGATACCCAGATCATACACGTGACCCACGAATACAAATTAATTACAGTTAACGACTTTCCGACGTTGACTTAGCCGAAAACTTATCCCAAAATACTTAGAAATATTCCACGGACAAATAACATTTACACGCAACTTACTATCCCTTAAACTCCTTCACTTACTATAGTGACCGACCAATAGCCCTAAGTCCAGAGGATTAACTACACTCTAGTAACAACACCTCTGACTTAGACTAATACAACAGGGAATAGCAAAACTTAATGTACGCACTTAGCCTAATATGCCAGAAAATGCTAAACACTTTGATAAAAAAAAAAAAAAAAATTTAACCGGGGATTGAATGTAAGGGAAAAAAAATTAATCTCTAGAACAACGAAAATAAACGGAAATTACTTTATAAATTTAAGTATACTTAATTCAAAAATGCACTCGACTTAATCTTATAATTGTTCCTACCGGCTCGCCGTACCACACCTAGCCTAGAGGCCACACCATCTAGGTTCCAACAGAGCGACACGCAGCTTTCAGCAACAATTATGACTAGGGACGACTCAACCTCCACTAAGTGTGCGATCACTTAGTTGTTGAATCGCTGCTAGGTAGGTTACTAGTCCGTCCCTCGGAGGCCGCAACGCCCTTCACGGATTTCCGTTTTTCCTAGCGTTTTGGGTCGTCTAATAACGCCCTCGGACTATCTACTGGCGTCCCACAGATATATCCGCCCCCGACAGCCCTCAAGGAACTGCTGTTGTCGGAAAATCCGACACCATTTAATAATCATACAGATAATAACTGTATTACCAACAAGTTACCCATAGAAAACGTAACT
The DNA here is from genome assembly GCF_040958095.1 of Procambarus clarkii. Classification (NCBI taxonomy): domain Eukaryota; kingdom Metazoa; phylum Arthropoda; class Malacostraca; order Decapoda; family Cambaridae; genus Procambarus; species Procambarus clarkii. The sequence continues at coordinate 36,271,421 of NC_091197.1, read as the reverse complement.
TGTAGAGGAATTACCGTCTATAGAAAACGGGATATCATCACCACATACTATTATAATTCACCAGCTATTCTGCTGGGAATTATTCTTAAATACATTAGTCTTTGGACTTTACCATCATAAAAACATCTTATATAAATTAACTTAATTATCAATATTAAAGTAGAGTAAATGTGACCCTTCTATCACTTTCTGAAATCTGGACAAAGTAGGCCAGGCGTCAGTGGGGAAGGAGGGCAGCCATTGTTATACGAGACCAGAGGCTCACACGGGAGCAAATTCGGCTCCTGTTAAATTTACTTGGACGTAGTGTTATGGAACCCAAAGGTGTACCATTGTCAACACGCTGTCTACAAATACAAGTTAAGTGTCTATCCGAAACCCGTTTATCATTCATTTATGGCCATTAATGTCAGGATATAGGGTTAGCCGGTTAGAACGCGAAATCGCCTCATACTAAAGGTAATTAAGCCAGGTCTTTAATGTTCCATGTACTGTATAGTGTTTTCTCTGATATAGCTTGTCATATATAGGATTCTGGCTTCACAGCTAGCGCACTTTTGACAGGTCAAGACGAGGATGCAAGATTATGTGCACCAGTTACTGGGTGATAGAAGCTACCTCAAAGAGGATAATTTGGTGTCTACACTCTAGTTATACCTGGTGGACTAACCTGCTGTACTATAAGAGAAGGAACCTCTTCAATGTTTAATAGTATGTAGTCTATTTCTGTAGTTTGATTGGCTGCATATATATTAATTTAACCCCCCCTAATGTGTAGAGGATCGATTTGTGAGATTAAGAGATTATTGCAGAAATACAGTCCACTTATCATTATACAAATTGCTATCGAAGTATATAAATTAACGTAAATATAAATTCATATAAATTAAATAAATATAAATCTCACAGGTCGGTTCCCACATTATTTGGTCATCTTCGAACCGGATGACGGATTATTTGATCCTTTGAACCCACATTTGGTCATCTTAGTACCGGATGAACCAGTTAACCAGTGGATTCATTAAATATACTAGTGCAGTGTTATTTAAACAAAGCCAGCAGTCAAGACGGCAGCGTAGCCTCGAGGGAGCTCAGGAGCCTCCCTCAGCCCAGTTCAGCTTCGTCAGCGGTTTCATGCACACCCACAGATATTTGGTGGCGTGTTATTTCGTGAAATGACAGCGCTAATATAGAATCCAGCCAAATTAGTGACTGTGTCTTCGCGAGATTGTTCACGGATTTCGTGGTGTTACATTTCGCGAGAGATTATCTACGAATTTTGTGGAGTTTATTTCGCGAGGTCACTAATAATATTTAATACTTCTAGATAATATTAGAAGTTTCATAGAGGCTAATTAAGAGGCTATTATCAATAATTGTGTATATTATTTCTCCAAATAGAGAATTATTTAATATATATTGCACTAGTGATCACAGTATAATATTTACTAATTGCCAACCCACAACAGGGTAGGATATTACCATTGACTAGTTGAACTATTATTGTTCATCCTAGTCCCATTATTACTATAGTCAGTTGCACTATATTAAACAACTTAACACCATTAATGAATGGTCCAGACCCTATTTTGGGTGTAATTTTTATCAACTCGAATTGAGTTGTGTATATATAATAATTTACTTATGATCATTACACCTTTGAGTGATTAATTAGTGTCTCTACCATCCTGGGGTGATATAGAAGAGCTAACCTAAAGGTACTTCCATGACACTGGTTTATCACTCAAATCATTAGTGTGGATGATTGTATATATATAATGTGTATTAATTTTAAGTGCTAACCTCTAGTAGAGGTAGGATTATTGCCTAGTGAGTGCAGAATTTACCCTAGGCTACCATTAGTGTTTGTTCAGTATTATGAGCAGCCCAAGTACAAGCCCCACAAGGCTTCACCAACGAGCCAGTATGGATAATGCAGGGAGAATGAAAAGAACCCTTGCAGGTCTTAAAGGCCACTTAACAAGACAGATCAAGAAATGTGAAGATTTGTCACAACAATCAACAGTTGATTATGCTGACCTGGAAAGCTATTATCAAGCAGCTGCAGGTAAATTTGAGCAAATCAAATGTCAAATAGCAACATATGTGGCTGAACTTGCCAACACTAATTTATCAGAAACAGAAATAGACGACATTATGGTTGATCTTGCGAATTATGAAGATCACACTCAGGCCACGTTACAGCCTTATGTCAAATTAATTGCCCAGAACAAGGCAACAGCAACAACAACAACAGTTGCATCTAATACGAGTCAAGCAGAAGCTCGACTCCCTCCAATTAATTTACCCACTTTCTCAGGAAAAGATGAGGAAGATTGGGACGAATTTTGGAACAAATTCGTTGACCTTGTAGACTCAAAACAATCTTTACCAAAGAGTAGTAAATTCTCTTATTTGCAAGGCCAATTATCAGGTGAGGCTATAACAGTAGTATCCCATCTGAGATTAACTAATGACGGCTATGATCTGGCAGTAAAACTCCTCAAGGATAATTATGCTGATCCAGAAGTAAGAACATCACATTTAGTTCATGAGCTGTTGCATTTACCCCCACCGGAGGCTTCAGCTGATTCACTCCAAGTCTTCAAGCTGGAGGTAGAATCATTGATCAATGCCCTCAGCCTGACAGCAGATACAAACGGGGCTGAGTGGGTCTTGAAAATAATTGTCCAGGAGAAAATACCTAGGGACATATTGAGACAAATGAGTGCTCATTACAATAAAAGTATCTTATCCATGAATGAAATATCTGAAGGTTTAAAGTCAGTAGTTCATCAATTACGAACACATGACAAATTAAAACCACCAAGTAAACCATCAGAAACCAATAATAGTAAACCACAGAGTACCAAAGGTACTCCAAATCAATCTAGACAATATAATTCAACACCAAAGTGGAACAGTAGCAGTGTGGGCGTATATGCAGTGGGACCCTCCAAGCCTATAGTTACTGTGTCATCCAAGAACGTGACACCAAAGGGTACTGGAAGCTATGGAACATGTTTGTTCTGCAATGAAAAACATTCAATGTACCACTGCCCTAATTTTCCTGATAGTGACGCCCGTGTTGAGCGACTCAAAGATTTGCAACATTGCACGAGGTGCCTCAGGAAACATAACATCAACGACTGTGAGACCCAATTACACACCTGTAATAGGTGTAACAAAGGTCAGCACCATGCAGCATTGTGCAGAGACACCAAAACAACGTCTCCAAACCCCAAGGTGGAAGATAGCATTCCCACCACAGTACAGTACTGCAAGGTGCAACCAACAAAGAGTGTCCAATCGGCAAAGTCTAAAGGTAATACGACTTTGCCTACTGCCCAAATTACCATCCTGAATAAGAGGGCCAAGGTCCATACCCGTGGGTTGTTTGACCAAGGATCCCAGAGAACATATGTCACTAAAAGGCTGGCAGATGAATTACAATTAAGGCCTGTAGCCCAGATGTCATTCAACATCTCAGGGTTTGTAACAGATGCAGGACCTCAAGTCTACCAGGTGGTACAACCATCAGTACGTTTAGGCAGGTACGTCTGTCGAGTACAAGCCATTGTGGTGGACAAAATACCAGTAGACCTACAAGTTCAAGGTCTGAGAGCAACAGCCAAATTCCTGAGAAATAGAGGAATAAAATTGGCAGATAATATTAAGTCTGATCACCTCACCGACTTCGGTCTCCTTGTAGGGACAGACTATTGCCATCGATTCATCGGTAGCCCTACTAAATATCAGGGTATAACCATGTTAAACTCTGCAGGAGGTAAATTACTCTCAGGCCCAGTATCAAGCCTGAGGAGACCTATGCCTGCAGATAAACAATACCAGTAGAAATCTAAATTTGTCAGCTGATTATATTTCTCCAGTAGCATTATACTAAGGAGATTACAGCTGACTATACCAACAGAGGTTGATGTTAGTATCATCATTTAAAGCTGAAGATGAGTTCATGAGGCCTCAGTGGCAAATCAGTGAACAGTAGCCTAAAACAGCTACAAGTCACTGCGACCAATGTCACTGAACCCACTGCAGTCTCAGAACCATACTTTACTTTAATGATGAGCTATTCAATCTTCTGAATCAACTAAATTAAACCCCAATAAATCTGATGACTGATTTGATACATTTATTATTTAATCAAGATGTATTCCATGGGCCTCAGTGTTTATATATCAGTGACCAGTTACCTGAAGAAACTTCAAGTTATATCTAATGTCACTGATCTCACTGCAGTCCCTGAATCATACTTGACTGTAGTACTTGATCACATTCAGTCTTCTGGGTTAAATAATATGTAATAAGGCTTGAATATTAGCCTTTCAAGAGTTGACAGGGAAATGAAATCGCATTAGACTTCTAACCCCTGCAACTCTAGTACGGGACATCCGTCCTGTACGAACAGACGCACAAATGTGTGATTACTAACTACTAACATCAAATTAATCTAATAATTCGAAGGAGGAGTATCGGTGTTCGTCTGTTCTAATTAGGACTTCGACCCGTGAGCAGCCCCTGGGGAATTATGTCGGAAAATCCGACACCATTTAATAATCATACAGATAATAACTGTATTACCAACAAGTTACCCATAGAAAACGTAACTTGTAGAGGAATTACCGTCTATAGAAAACGGGATATCATCACCACATACTATTATAATTCACCAGCTATTCTGCTGGGAATTATTCTTAAATACATTAGTCTTTGGACTTTACCATCATAAAAACATCTTATATAAATTAACTTAATTATCAATATTAAAGTAGAGTAAATGTGACCCTTCTATCACTTTCTGAAATCTGGACAAAGTAGGCCAGGCGTCAGTGGGGAAGGAGGGCAGCCATTGTTATACGAGACCAGAGGCTCACACGGGAGCAAATTCGGCTCCTGTTAAATTTACTTGGACGTAGTGTTATGGAACCCAAAGGTGTACCATTGTCAACACGCTGTCTACAAATACAAGTTAAGTGTCTATCCGAAACCCGTTTATCATTCATTTATGGCCATTAATGTCAGGATATAGGGTTAGCCGGTTAGAACGCGAAATCGCCTCATACTAAAGGTAATTAAGCCAGGTCTTTAATGTTCCATGTACTGTATAGTGTTTTCTCTGATATAGCTTGTCATATATAGGATTCTGGCTTCACAGCTAGCGCACTTTTGACAGGTCAAGACGAGGATGCAAGATTATGTGCACCAGTTACTGGGTGATAGAAGCTACCTCAAAGAGGATAATTTGGTGTCTACACTCTAGTTATACCTGGTGGACTAACCTGCTGTACTATAAGAGAAGGAACCTCTTCAATGTTTAATAGTATGTAGTCTATTTCTGTAGTTTGATTGGCTGCATATATATTAATTTAACCCCCCCTAATGTGTAGAGGATCGATTTGTGAGATTAAGAGATTATTGCAGAAATACAGTCCACTTATCATTATACAAATTGCTATCGAAGTATATAAATTAACGTAAATATAAATTCATATAAATTAAATAAATATAAATCTCACAGGTCGGTTCCCACAGCTGTTGAGAGTATGGCGGCTCCCAACACCTCTGAATTAATTGCAATGGGTCGAGTATGGTACCCAGTCCAATCAACTCGGAGCGGTCTCCTTTTCAATAAATCTATTTTAACAGCCTAATCTTACTAACTAAACCTTAATCATATCAGCCCGCATGACCCAAGATTCGCCAATCCCCACTCAAACGCACTGTTGTGGGGCGCACTGCTAATCCTGGCCCGCGGCTGTCTCCTTAGCATCCGCGCACGTGTTCGAACGGCTAGACGCGTGAGCCTTTCAACAATTTCAAACAAAATTGTTGAAACCACTGCTGTGCACCATTGTAACACGGGTTTGGGGTTTCTCTCTACTTATCTACCTTCTACTCCCTCTACCCGTATTCTTACTTTTTATTCTCTACCAAGGGACTCCAAAACTTTTACCAAAGCCAACTCCACGCCACGTGGTCCTAAGACGATTGACCGACTTAGGATTCTACACCCAGTATGACGTGACCTAGGCTTTGAGTAAAACCCTAGAGTCGCCTCTACGCTGCCACCACCAGACCAGCAACACCGAGCAATGATCGAGGTCTGGATCGATCACGCTAATTAATCAACCTTGGGGCTTGATCCCCACTATAACCGATGACCGTGGAACTTAAGAGTGTGAAATTAATTACACGGGAATGATTCGATGTTAGAATCGGCGCCCAATCCAACTCTACCTCGTGTGGACCACGTGACCAGGACAAGTTTACACATGGAAATAATAAAATGCAAAATATCAGCAAATTTAATTTATTAAAAGAAAAACTAAAACAAAATCTAAATATGTTCACTCCATGTCACTTTAACACTCCCTACTTGACCTGAATGGCAATGAAGACTATTCTATAAATAACCATAGCAACTATACCTCTATGTTTTACCAGCTAAAGATGTTGGGCTGGTCTTGGGGAGAGGTAAGATGTTTGACCTCTCCCAGCTGCTCTGCAGATCACACTGATCTGTCCTCGTCTGGCCTAGCCCAGACTAGAACATTGTATCCTTCCACCTAGTCAAAGTTTTACCAAGTTACTAGCCAGGTTTAAGTTATAACAATTAACCTCTGTTGTACTTAATTGATCCAGACTGGTTGAATTATTTTACTGAAATTAAATTACACAAGCCTCTAACGGCAGAGCTGTTCCCGATCCCCCAAAAATGGTTAATTGAACTTTGAGAAATAGTAGACATGTCAACCCTGATGACCTATGACCGCCGGTCACTCCGCCTTACAAGTTAGATCTGATTCGTGACGTCACTGATGGTGACTTAAACTCAATAATTAGAATACTCTTGATATTGTATCCAGTACTATTATACAATACAATTTTAATGCAAAATGAATAAAGGCTAATTTTCTCTAAATTACTGAATACTATAGGATGGTTCATTATACGCAGCTATGAACAAAGCGTCGGTTATTTCCACCGCGAATTCCCCTGGGGTCCTGGTTCCCAGGTCACCATGCGGGTTCAGCTTCCCATTCTCTTTTGTCGATAAACCACTCTGGATAATTCTTACAACAGCCTAGTTTGTTACACCACCACCACGTCACAACCCCCCACCACCACCACGTCACAACCCCCCACCACCACCACGTCACAACCCCCCACCACCACCACGTCACAACCCCCCACCACCACCACGTCACAACCCCCCACCACCACCACGTCACAACCCCCCACCACCACCACGTCACAACCCCCCACCACCACCACGTCACAACCCCCCACCACCACCACGTCACAACCCCCCACCACCACCACGTCACAACCCCCCACCACCACCACGTCACAACCCCCCACCACCACCACGTCACAACCCCCCACCACCACCACGTCACAACCCCCCACCACCACCACGTCACAACCCCCCACCACCACCACGTCACAACCCCCCACCACCACCACGTCACAACCCCCCACCACCACCACGTCACAACCCCCCACCACCACTACCACCCATACACCACGTCTGCTCCTTTACCTTCTGAGCCAGAGGGCTGGTTCTTCCTGGTTCTCCGTCTGATGTTTCCTTATGGGGGTTTTCCCAGCAGGTAGTTATTGTATTTATTTATTGAGTTAAGCGGACTGTATAATTGGGTAGTGTATTAAATTTATTTCCTCCTGGGTTTATACTCTGCACATATTTTCTGGGGAGGTTACTTATATAATTGTGTATATAGTCTATATCAATATAAATCGAGTAACGATATATTACTACTGGTTAATCTACTTATTAGTATGGAGAATTTAAAGCCTTAGCTTAAACATAGGAATGGCCTGATTCCAAGCTCAAGAAATCTTTATGGAATAAGCGTCAGGTTAATTTTTTTTTTTTTTTTTTTTTTTTGCAGGGATATTCCTGCGCGGGCCCTAAGCCTCTGGCTGGACCACTAAGTGTTGCTTGTTTCTGTTTTACTTGGGCGGAGTATGAGTGTTTATGACTCGTATGGTCGCTTCAGTTAGATTTTGCCATGTGTGTTTAACAACTTCTTCTGCTCTGTTGAATCTAAGTTGAAATCTTAATGGGTTTGTAACTGTGCACTGTGTTAGATAATGTTCCAGTGGTCTGTCGGGCATTTCTCCACAGTGTTGACATTTCCTCTCATCTTCCGGAACCTGTAAGCCTATTTCCCATGCACATGGGTATCCAAGCCTGATGCGATGTAAGTGTACTTCTGTTGCTCTACTGTTCCCTTTCATCAAACTAAGTGGTTCGTAGTTGGTTGAATTCTTGTACCAACCCGCAGATCCTGATGTTGCAACTGCTGTGTTGTGGTCACTGTACATCTTTTGCATTGCTCTGTTTCTAATTACTTTCTTAATCTGTGATAGTCTCTGTGGTATGTAAATGTCTACATTTCTCCTCTTAGTAGCAAGTTTTGCAGCTTCGTCTGCAATGTCATTTCCTATTATTCCCACATGACTTGGCACCCAGTTGATAAATACCCGTCGGCCTTGTCGTTTGAGTGCATGAATGATATGACATTTGTGATCAGATGTATGTTATCACATATGTGTTCTTGTTGCAAGGTTTCAATTACGGTTCTCGAATCTGTATGTATGATAACATGTTGTCGGTGTTCAGCAAGAGCATGTTCCAAAGCCTTTTGAATGGCTAGCATCTCTGTTTGTAAAGTCGAACACCCATTTGAGAGCCTCCAACTATTTACAGAGTTTCCTGCTTTAACTGCAGCTCCGGTTTCTTGTCCCTGCTGGTCTACTGATCCATCTGTGTCAGGCTAATTAGTACCGCATTCACACTACACCCGTCCTGATCAAGAGAAGCCATGTCGAAGATCCTAGAATATCATGGCGTCGGAACAATGGGGCCAAAACGATGCTTGTAGGTAATCTCTTCTTCCTTAATTGTACCTGGGAAATGGTTACACCATAATACCAGCATTAAATTAAAGTTATTACTAGAAAAGACCTCTCTAGTGAGAAATGAGCTTACCCTTGATGGGGTAGCTTGCCGGCTTCATAACCGAAACCACATCTATTACAATGGCCAAAGCAATATCAGTCATACTAGTGGTCCGGGTACAATACTCCCCAAGTAGCGAATTCATGGATTAGGTGGATTCTGAAGATCCTGTGGCACAAATCGCGGGAAATACTAGGTATGGAAGTGTTAATCAGGAGCGCGTACTGACACGTCTGCCGGCTTGTAGGTCTGTGTAGCGCGTGTGTCGGGGCATCACCCGCCTATCCTCCCCCTAGATTCTGATAGTGTCTAATTTTCAGCTAAATTTATTATCAGCGGGGAGAGGAAGATATTTATTTACAGATTTCTATTGAATCTGATTTTAATAGTTTTATAGTAAATATAATTTGTATACAGGAAGAGTTACGTTCACTAGTTTATTAGATTCGTCGACATTGGCTGACGCAATGCTGCTGCTCTATTATTTCCGAGGAGTCTCTAGGAACATTTTCTTAACAAAGTTAGTAATTTCCTGACATAACTACTCTAATCTGGTATGTCAGGGGTTAGTAATTTGGTGTCTGAAATTTACGACATTCCTTCCTTGTCTCCTGTGCCCTCCTTCCCTTCTCACCCCACTCCTTCATCTCAGCCCTCCGCTCTTTGTCCTTCTCGCCGCCAGTCTGTTCAGATCATTTTGCATCCTCCTCCCAGAGGATGCAAGGGCTTACTATAGACAGTGAAAAGAAACACAAATATTGAGAAAATTCGTGTTAGAATTATTAATCTTACCTTTTTGGTCATATATATATATATATATATATATATATATATATATATATATATATATATATATATATATATATATATATATATATATATAATATATACACACAACTTTTTAGACACTCAACCCACCAGGGGACTCGAACACTGGCCAACAAGGTGGCAGTTGCATGCTGTATCCACTACACCATACTTCAAAGCCATAAGAGAGGTAGGAATTCTGGGGTATTTAACCAACCAGAACTCCAATCCTCTCCCAGGCAATGAGATAGTGTGGGACCTCTAATGCTCTTTCATCGGTTCCTGTTATATGGGAAAACTCGGTGCCAAATGCTTAACAGCAATATTAAGCATTTGGCACTGAGTTTTCCCATATAACAGGAACCGATGAAAGAGCATTAGAGGTCCCACACTATCTCATTGCCTGGGAGAGGATTGGAGTTCTGGTTGGTTAAATACCCCAGAATTCCTACCTCTCTTATGGCTTTGAAGTATGGTGTAGTGGATACAGCATGCAACTGCCACCTTGTTGGCCAGTGTTCGAGTCCCCTGGTGGGTTGAGTGTCTAAAAAGTTCAGCTACTGGAATAGGGTAGTCTGTGCATATATATATATATATATATATATATATATATATATATATATATATATATATATATATATATATATATAATATGCAACAATGATCACAAAAACACTGATCCAAGTATGCAGAATAACCACATGTGAAAAATAGAAAATGCTTAACGCGTTTTCGGCTAATTCGCCTTCATCAGAGCAAAGTAGAATGAAGATAAGATTGCTGATCAGACCTTTATATCCGCCTGGGCAGATCACCTGACCACCAAAAATAAGTGGAGGAAAGGACTCGCCGCCAGTCTGTTCGTGTCCGAAGCTAGACACAAATACAACAAAATTATTAAGGATCGTAACAGTCCATTTCATGTGGTCTCCATCTCATGTTGGCCTCCGAATACATGATAGAGCTGATAAGTTAGCTAAAGAATCTGCCTTTAAAGGAGCCGTTGAGTGTAACCTTGGGTTGTCAATGAGCAATCTGAGAGCAGCAGTACACCGAGAACTTCAACAAGATCTTGTAGATCTGAGACAAAGTGAAATTGACACCAGTAATTCCATCTATCATCATACTATCATGCAAGAGGAGCCACACATCTATGGATCATCCAATAAAATCAGCAGACTTCTAGATGTTACTACTGCTCGGCTTAGACTCGGTTACAAGTATCTCTGGGAATTCTCATTATCTGCTGATGTAGACCTGACCAAATGTAAACTGTGTTAACAAAATTATTCGCACACCCTCCGTCACTATGTGATGGAGTGCGAAAAGAAACGTGAATTTAGAGACAATTCTATAACCTATGTTCCAGCGATGTGTCAATATTTCATTCAAAATGATCTGCTACCAGAAATTTTAGCCGAATATCCCCAGTTTGCTAACTGTAGGTAGTAACTGAGTGATTGTAACCTATTCACCGCTGCCCACTGGATAGGGGGCGGTGTGCAGGACAAACATATAAATATTGACACTAACTCTCCACATATGTCAGTTGCTTAATTTAGAACCTGTACTTGAGGTCGATCTCGAACCCATTGTTGATGTGACGACTTATATTAAAGTTTGTAACTAGCTCATCAAGATTGTAACTTGCTTAGCTAAATGAATTGTGGGGTTCAGTCCCATTATGTGCCTCTGTAACCCTTTCCACTACCGCCCACAAGATGGGTATGGGGTGCATAATAAATGAACTACACTAAAAAAAAAAAAAAACTCCCACCCTACCCATCAACATTGGTGTTCCTCAGGGCAGCATACTTTCAAATAAAAAAATTCAAATTCAAATGTTTATTCAGGTAAAATACATACATACAAGGGGTGATACAAGTATTGATGAATTTATAGACAGAGCTAGTACATACAATGCCTAAAGCCACTATTACGCAAAGCGTTTCGGGCAGGAAAGACACTAAAGACTAAAACTTAATACTAATTGAGATTAAAGTATAAAATGTGTTGAGAAAAATATAAAAATTAAAAAGGGGGGGAACATGGCAGAAAAACAGCAAAAATACAATTTGGTCGACAGTGTTATGATCTCAGCCTGCAGGAGAAACGAGTCTCCCTCTTTGAGAATTATTCCATCAAGCCTGACCTAACCAGAAGGTCTAAGAAATATAGAGGTGATAACACATATGTAAAATAGCTGGTCGGATATGATAAACAATTTGAGATTATGGGCAGTGAAGAAGAAAACAGATAAATGACTGGTTAAAAGATGTGGACATTTTGCTGGAGGCGTGAGGCTCGCTTCTGGAGGGGCTTTGACCTCACTTGAGTGCCAGACATTGCAGGGGGAAAGCCGCGCTCCGTTGAGCTCCCGTCAGAAGGGAACCCCTAGTGATATATCTCGAAGAGAAGAGAAGTGTGTAGACATGCCAGCTGTGGAACTGAGCTGGGAACGCTGTGGTCTCAAGTCCTGGTCGAAGAAGAGAGTATCAAGCCGGCCAGAGACATTATTGTGGGCCGTGGAAGTGCCCTGACCAAGCCTTGTCAGAGGAAGGAGCGCCCTCGACCAGACGATCTGTGGTAAGCACGATATACGCCAGTTCATAGTGATTGCTTGTAGTTGGTCGTGTGCCCAGCGACAGTAGCAACAGTTATTGATAAGTTAGACATGTTTTAATAAGGCAGAAAGCCTGAAATAAGAGAGTGGAGAGGGAGGAACACGGAGCGACGTCCGTCCCCTCTGAGCGCTGGCAGGCAACTGAGTGAGCCCGGCTCCCGACGGCGGAGGCCCCTCCCTGAGTGAGTGAGGCGGAGTGAGTGAGGACCGCCGCCGGGCGAAGTGGAGTATGGACCCGCCCAAAACGGGGGAGTCCACTCTCACTGTATGTAGAGGACAGATAGAGGTTTGAGGCAAGCATATTGTGTGGTTATTTTTGTTTATGTGTTAAAGGGGAAACATTTTATTGGAGTGTCGATGGGTTGCAGGTTTGTCTTTGGGGAAGAAGTTGCTGAGAACTTCGAAGCCAGCACAGATGAAGTAGTTGATGAGACTCCAAGGTAGTGGAGCAGAGGACCTCGAGCTGTGAGGAAAAGCAGTGAAGAGGAGTGTCACGTGCTTCTGTAGAGGTGGTGAAGCACCATAGTTGCTCGAGGAAACTTCATGGTGTAGCAGCCAAGAGAGCTGTGGAGGAACCTAGCAGAAGGGTGAAGCACCGTAGTTGCTCAAGGAAACTTCATGATAGCAGCCTGGAGGAGCTGCAGAGGATCCTGGTAGTGAAGCCCGGAAGAACCTAAAGATATCAGGGTAGTGAACTTCCAGAGGTGGAAGGGAAGTTCTGGTGGATTACTTGTAGGGAGTTGATAGTGTTTGGTTGTCATTAGTGTGCAAGACGCAGTGAGAGGTGAGTGGTTGTTTGCATTCTTATGTCAAGGAGTGTTTTATTCTGAAGTTTAGAGTTACGGTCGTAGGCTGGATTACCTACAGATGTATGTGTTCTAGGACTGATAGAGTGATCGATTGATCATTGTTGCGTATCAAGGAACATTTATACTGATATATGTTATTGCATTCACAGGCTGATTTTCATTGTACACATTTATAGATATATATATATATATATATATATATATATATATATATATATATATATATATATATATATATATTCCTCTTGCTGATGGTGCAACAGTGTATGTAGACTTGGTCAACTTGAGGAGGTTGATAGTATCAGGTGAACCAGGAGATAGGATACCACTTGATAAGCTGATGATAGAGTTCTGATGGTGTTGGAGTGCAACCTGATTGTAATAATATAGAGTATAGGATTCATTATTATTATTATTTTTTTTTTTTTTTTTTTTTTTTTTTTTTTTTTTTTTTTTTTTTTTTTTTTTTTTTTTTTTTTTTTTTTTTTTTATATATATATATATACAAGAGTTGTTACATTCTTGTACAGCCACTAGTACGCGTAGCGTTTCGGGCAGGTCCCTGGAATACGATCCCTGCCGCGAAGAATCGTTTACATACATGTGTGTATGTGCTTTGTCCAGTAAATGTATTCAAATTTGCTGGTATTTGACCTTGTCCTAGTGAGACTTCCCCATGAAATAGTACAGAAGGAGAGAGAGAGAGAGAGAACCAAGAACCACTGCTGTGGACAGGGTAAAAGGTAATACTAATAAGTCAAAAGGGGATTGAGGAGATCATATCACCTAAGGAGAGAGTGGAGAGTCACAGCGGCTTGTGTGGGTGTGTGCACGTGACAACGAGGCTAAGTGTTGGAGCCGCATCCCCTAAACGTGTGACGTTGAGCCCCTCTCCAAGGGCCAGAAGCGCCTAGTGTGATCTCCTAGCGAGGTATAAGCACTCTACCGAGTTGTGGGTTGGGTTGTCTGCAAAGGAGGAACAACGACGACAACACCACCAACCCACAAACTATAATAACAGACAGCATTGTTTCAAAATAACAGACATGGGTTGACATTATAGGGGTAAAGTAGGTTACAGGGAGTTAATTAGGTAGTGCTTAGTTTTTATCTTAAACTGGTTGAGAGAGGTACAGTCTTTAAGAGAGAGGTACTTGGCCCTCTCCTCTTTCTCATCAACATTAATGACTTTCCAAATGCCTCCCAACACCTCAAAGCAATTCTATTTGCTGACGACACAACCTTCATTTACTCCAGTCCTGACCCCCTTGCTCTAAATGCCACAGTAAATACTGAGCTAAATAAAGTCCATCTTTGGCTAACTGCCAACAAACTCACCCTCAACATTAACAAAACTTTCTATATTTTGTTTGGCAATAAATCCTCAAATCAAATAAATCGCAGGATAAACAATACCCAAATTTTTAATGAAGTAGATGGCAAATTACTTAGCGTTCTCATTGACCACAAGCTAAATTTCCAGGGACACATTCTGAATATATCAAGAAAGTTTCAAAAACTGTTGGCATTCTTTCTAAGATCAGATATTATGTTCCCCGCCCTGCCCTGGTGACTCTCTATTACTCCCTTATCTATCCATATCTCAACTATGGTATTTGTGCTTGGGGTTCTACTACCCAAAATCATTAACGTCCTCTAATTACTCGGCACAAAGCTACTGTTAGGACAATATCCAACTCTGGCCCTAGACATCACTCGGTACCCCTATTCAAATCTCTGAATATGTTAGACATTAAGTCACTGCACATTCTCTCATGTGTATTATACATATATAAAACGCTAAACTGTAATGCCAATCCTGACCTCAAAAGCTTCATAGAAGGTTGTAACAGAACCCATGAGCACCACACTAGAAATAAATACAGTTTTGATATTCCTAGAGTACGACTTAAACAAACTAGAAATGCTCTACAAATCAAGGGACCCAGATTGTGGAATGACCTTCCCAACCATGTTAAAGGCTGTACCTCTCTCAACCAGTTTAAGATAAAAACGAAGCTATACCTAATAAATTCCCTGTAACCTACCTTACCCTTCTATTGTCAACCAATGTCTGTTTTTTTTTAAAGAGCGCTGTTTGTCGACAGAATTGTATTTGTGCTGCTTTTTCAGCTATGTTTTCATTTCATGTTTTCATTTTACTCTTTATGCTCAATTAGTATTAAGCTTTAGTCATTTAAGTTTTTCATGCCCGAAACGCTTTGCGTAATAGTGGCTTTAGGCATTGTATGTACTAGCTCTATCTATAAGTCCACCAATATTTGTAAAAATTTCTTGTATGTATGTACCTTACCTAAATAAACATTATTATTATTATTATTATTATAACAAGTAAGATCTCTTCACTTGAGAATGAACCATGGAGGTTCGAAACGTGCAAATTGTATAAATAAGTGTAATACATTCTATAGTAATTCACTTCTTTTCTTCACCTTAAAATTACGAAAATGAGTTTTGGAGAACTCCTATTTCAGCTAAGACCTGATGCTAAGAAAATAGTTAGAGGGATAGAAGCCCTAAACCAGAAAATAATAAATACAGAATATGCAGTCATATTCCATGAAACATATATATATATAATTATATATAATTATATATATATAAGGCACAACTCTCCTAAACACGAGAGTGAAGTATATATACAACTTTAGAACACTTTCCCACCAGGAGACTCGAACCCTAGCCAGCACAGAAGCCTTCCAGCAACTGGCATAACAGGTACGCCTTAACCCGCTCCACCACCTGCTCAGACCCTTAAAAGAGATGGTAATTTCGGAGTATTTAAATTCACCAAAGATCACCACCTCCCAAGAGCACTAGAGCAAGTGAGGGGTCATTTATACGTTTATTTCATCAAGTCCCTGTTAATATGGGAAGACACAGTGTCTATGCTTAAGGCACAACTCTCCTAAACACGAGAGTGAAGTATACAACTTTAGAACACTTTCCCACCAGGAGACTCGAACCCTAGCCAGCACAGAAGCCTTCCAGCAACTGGCATAACAGGTACGCCTTAACCCGCTCCACCACCTGCTCAGACCCTTAAAAGAGATGGTAATTTCGGAGTATTTAAATTCACCAAAGATCACCACCTCCCAAGAGCACTAGAGCAAGTGAGGGGTCATTTATACGTTTATTTCATCAAGTCCCTGTTAATATGGGAAGACACAGTGTCTATACTTAAGGCACAACTCTCCTAAACACGAGAGTGAAGTATACAACTTTAGAACACTTTCCCACCAGGAGACTCGAACCCTAGCCAGCAACTGGCATAACAGTGTTACGAACCCGGACCCAGCGTCCGAGCCTGGAGCAGTGACAACCACGCCATCTGTGGGTCAGCTCCCAAAACCCCCGCCAAACGGACGACGACACCTGGTGAGGACAGCGTGTACTGGCCTCGAGGACCAGTTTCCAGTCTGGTTCCGCGCTCAACACCGCCGCTCCTGACCTCTGGTGAGGTGGTGCTCCGACGACAGCGCCATCTATGGGCTGGATACGTCAGGTGTTTGTGCCCGAGCCCGTAAGTGAGGTGTATTAGTGTCCCGGTTATTGATGACGTGTCTGCTTACAGAGCCGACCTGGGACCACTGTGATGGAAGTGGAGTCAGTCTACCCGAGGCAGCCAGTCTCCATACCTTGAACCTTGCTGCAGCTGTTGTGACGTCGTCCCCCCGGAAGAACACTGTGGTGTGTTAGCCTGCCAGTGGAGTGGCAGTGAAAGGATTTACCCGGGACCGACTGTTGGAGACGATCATCCACTGGGGTATTGAAGACAGGAGAGTGACTGGTGTTGTCACACGAGGCTCCTGTCTAGGGCGTTCCCCTTTTATCGTTCGTGGGGTGGCCGTACCAGCCTTGTTGGCTCAGAACCTGCCAGCAGACCAGCTGGACGTGTGGTTGACGGCCTCCACGGCGGTGCCCCCAGTGGACCTGTGTTTTGGCTGACCTGTGGCCCGGGTAGGCTCGGCATTCTCAGAGGACACGTCGTGAGGCCACGAAGAAAGCACCAAGGACTCAGCACCGAGAGTTGTAGCACCGGCGTCTTCAGCAGAAGACAACGATTATGGATTAATCCCCTTGTATAGTGTTAATACCCCCCCCCCCCCTTTGTGTAACCGTTTTATATATTATTTATTGGTGACGGACATTATATTATATTAAGTTTTTGCCTTTATTTCCCTTCCCCTTTAAGTTACTTGCGTCACGGATGGCATCCCTTGAAAGCCACTGCTGGCTTGGGGTCGGATATAACTTCCTCTAACAACATCAGAGTAAGAACCCCGTTGCGTCCCGAGAGGGCCGTAACATAATTGGCATCCCCAGCGGGATCCGTCCCCTTGTTAAGTATGTTTGACAGGGGTGGTGAAGTGGCGTAATCCCTGTAAATAATTCCCCCTGTGTGTGACGATTGTGACGTTATACGTCCTGTGCGGTGCTCAGAGTGACTAAGTGCGATATTGTGCAGTGCGGTGCTCGCTGTGATTAAGCGATTAAGTGCAATATTGACTAGTGCGGTGCTCAGTGATTCAGTACAATATTGTAGAGCGAAGTGTTCGTTGCGATTTAGTGCAATATTGTGTAGTACGGTGCTCGAAGTAATTACGTGCAATATTGGCAAGTGAGGTGCCAGGTGCGATAAAGTGCAATATTGACATAGAACAGTGCTCGGTGCGTTAAGTGCTAACGTGTAAACGGTGTGTTAAGTGCTCGTTAAGTGTTCCATCTGTGACAATGGCAGACAAGGCTACCATCGATGATCTGGACGATGTCCAGGCTTTCCTGAACAGAGAGGACTGTCTTGCCAGATTAAAATATCTGAGCAAACCAGAGCTTGTACTAGTGAGCGCCTACCTGGAGATCAAGATCCGTGCCAGTGATTCCCGTGTAGAGATCTTGTCCAAGGTTCACCGGCACCTGAAGGCAGAAGAGAAACAGGAAGGCAAGACTCCTAGTACAAAGGAAGGTGAGGAAATAGCTTCCACGGAAAAGGAAGAGAAAGGCAGCGACATTGACAGTGATGCAGGTGAGCTGAACATTAGCTTTCTTACAGTCAAAATGCGCGCCTTAGAAATAAATCGCGAGATAGAGTGGAAGAAGTTAGAGTTAGAACGAGAATTAAAAGATAAAGAATTGGCGATGAGGCGTTTAGAATTAGAAGAAAGGAAAGAAGAACGAGAAAGAGAAGAGAAACGAGAAAGAGAAGAACGAGAAAGAGAAGAGAAACGAGAAAGAGAAGAACGAGAAAGAGAAGAGAAACGAGAAAGAGAAGAACGAGAAAGAGAAGAGAAACGAGAAAGAGAAGAACGAGAAAGAGAAGAGAAACGAGAGAGAGAAGAGAGAGAAAGAGAAGAAAGAAAAGAACGAGAAAGAGAAGAAAAGGAAAGACAGAGACAACATGAACTAGAAGTATTACGATTAGGCGCTGGACAGAGACAAACTGGAGTAAGCGGTTTCGATCCGGTAAGGAATATCAAAATGGTCCCCAAATTCAACGAGAGAGAAGTTTCGAAGTTCTTCGCAGCCTTCGAGAAAGTCGCTGCCTCTTTGGAGTGGCCAAGGGAGAATTGGGCCATCATGATACAGTCAGTCTTGACTGGGAAGGCCCAAATCGCCTACTCTACGTTATCCCTTGACGACTCCGGCGATTACGATATGGTGAAGAAAGTTGTGCTCATGGCGTACCAATTGGTACCTGAGGCGTACAGGCAAAAGTTCCGAAACCTGAAGAAGACCTCAGAGCACACTTTCACCGAATTCGCCACAATCAAGGAGCGACTTTTCCAGGAATGGTGTGCCTCTCTGAAGGTGGAGACCAAGGCAAACCTCGAGCAGCTGATTCTGCTCGAGGACTTCAAGGATTGTTTATCTGGAGACCTCAAGACGTACTTAGAGGAACAGCAGGTGGAGACCTTGAGTGCAGCAGCCACCATGGCTGAAGAGTATATCCTGACTCATAGGCCGTCTGCTAAGTACGTCCCGAGGAATTACCAGCGCCGGTTTGACAGACCTCAGGACGATGAAGAGACTCCCGTCCCACGAAGCGCTAAGAAGACGCCCCCAAGTAGCCCCCGAAGAACAAGTCCTAGTAGTCCGAAACACCGTAGTCCAAGGAGGAATATGGTGTGCTGGACTTGTGGGCAGAAAGGGCATATAGCTGCTAGGTGCCGAGGCAGAAGAGGTGGCAGCGCACGTAGGGAGGTGGTGATGATGAGTTGTGTTACACCACCAGCAGGAAGCCAGTCGACGACGACGCAGGAAGGACCACGTTTGTTTTCCCCTCACACTTCAGGCGGGTATGTATCGAGTAATCATACTGGTAGATCTGTAGTAGTGCTCAGAGATAGTGGAGCAGCCCAGTCCCTGATCATGAAGAGCTCGGTACCCGAGGGAGTAAGTGTGGACGGGAGACAAGAGGTTGTCCTGGTTGGGTTTCCAAGGACGCAGTACATCGCCCCCTTAGTGCCAGTACATCTCGACTCGCCTTATTTTAGCGGCACATGTGCGTTGGCAGTAGTCGATACCCTCCCTGTGGCTGGGATTGACGTGGTACTAGCCAACGACTTGGTGACCGATTGGAGCACCAATCATCCCAAGGTTGCGGACGAGTCTACCGGAACAGCACGGTCTGAGGTAACAGGCAATGGTAATGTCCAGGTAAAGACAGACCCGGATTTGAACATGTCTAATTTGTCCTCTCCCCCGCAGATCGACAGTTATCTAGCAGTGTCTCCTGATTCTTCTCTCGACAAGGAACATGAGGTTACGAAGGCAGAAGTACCTGAGCTAGAAGAGAGGCCTTGTGTGCAGACACCCACGGATACCAACGAGTCTGGAGCGAAGGCTGAGGTGTGCTTGCGGTATGGCAAGTTACAGCGTGTAGTGGACCAGCCAGAGATTCCCCAGACGTCAGAGGTATGTGAGGTGTGTTCAAAAGGTCTAGTGCCCTCTTCTGTCCAAGCCAGGCTAGTGGATGGTGCCGGCTATGGACATGACAAGCTCGGGAAACTTATCCCTCGACTTACCAAATGTTTCCTATCGGTATTTTGTTTGATTCTCGTATGTGTTCTCGTTTGTGCTCTCGGTGAGGACCGGTGGACGACCCGACGAATGATGGCTCCCATGAACATCGTGAAGAGGTCCCAGGGATTGGCGATTTGTACTGCAGGTGTTGCAGTTGAAGAAGGGACCTGGAAGGTGATGGTTGATACAGGAGGTACGCGAAATGATAATATGAGTGACTGTTTCCGACAGGTTGACACCCCCCGCGTGACTGCTGAGCCTCAATGCAGCGTTATGTGGAACGTTGGTCGACCTGACGGTGGCAGAGCGAATGCCACCTGCGACGTACGAACAGCCCCGTTGGGACTAGGTGTGGACCTAGTAGAGTATGCTGTAAGTACTGTTTTACCCGCTGTCACTATCACTCTGAATTATCAGACCCCTGTATTCCAGGTTCCTGTCTCCCTGAAGGACCATCGGACCGGCACCAGAAATGCCGTCTGTGGTCAGCCATCATCGGTGCCACGACATAAGGAAGTGTCGAGTCACCCCAGATCGTGTCGAAACCAATCCGTACTCGAGAGATGTGAGATGATGCCCCTGTTTGCCATCGCAGAGGTGTGGAAAATTACGTCAGGCAGGTCATCGCCTGCCATTTTCAAGCTCCCTTTGTGCCAGGGTTTCTCAGTAGAAAAGTTCTGTGGACAAGACAGCCTCATCACTCCAGTTCATAGTATAAGTAAGTCCATTTGGAGTTGTGTCGCCGTACTAATTTGGTTTGTGTTTCTTTTTATAGAACCCCAAACCAAATTCTTTTTGGTGGGGAGGTGTTACGAACCCGGACCCAGCGTCCGAGCCTGGAGCAGTGACAACCACGCCATCTGTGGGTCAGCTCCCGAAACCCCCGCCAAACGGACGACGACACCTGGTGAGGACAGCGTGTACTGGCCTCGAGGACCAGTTTCCAGTCTGGTTCCGCGCTCAACACCGCCGCTCCTGACCTCTGGTGAGGTGGTGCTCCGACGACAGCGCCATCTATGGGCTGGATACGTCAGGTGTTTGTGCCCGAGCCCGTAAGTGAGGTGTATTAGTGTCCCGGTTATTGATGACGTGTCTGCTTACAGAGCCGACCTGGGACCACTGTGATGGAAGTGGAGTCAGTCTACCCGAGGCAGCCAGTCTCCATACCTTGAACTTTGCTGCAGCTGTTGTGACGTCGTCCCCCCGGAAGAACACTGTGGTGTGTTAGCCTGCCAGTGGAGTGGCAGTGAAAGGATTTACCCGGGACCGACTGTTGGAGACGATCATCCACTGGGGTATTGAAGACAGGAGAGTGACTGGTGTTGTCACACGAGGCTCCTGTCTAGGGCGTTCCCCTTTTATCGTTCGTGGGGTGGCCGTACCAGCCTTGTTGGCTCAGAACCTGCCAGCAGACCAGCTGGACGTGTGGTTGACGGCCTCCACGGCGGTGCTCCCAGTGGACCTGTGTTTTGGCTGACCTGTGGCCCGGGTAGGCTCGGCATTCTCAGAGGACACGTCGTGAGGCCACGAAGAAAGCACCAAGGACTCAGCACCGAGAGTTGTAGCACCGGCGTCTTCAGCAGAAGACAACGATTATGGATTAATCCCCTTGTATAGTGTTAATACCCCCCCCCCTTTGTGTAACCGTTTTATATATTATTTATTGGTGACGGACATTATATTATATTAAGTTTTTGCCTTTATTTCCCTTCTCCTTTAAGTTACTTGCGTCACGGATCGCATCCCTTGAAAGCCACTGCTGGCTTGGGGTCGGATATAACTTCCTCTAACAACATCAGAGTAAGAACCCCGTTGCGTCCCGAGAGGGCCGTAACAAACAGGTACGCCTTAACCTGCTCCACCACCTGCTCAGACCCTTAAAAGAGATGGTAATTTCGGAGTATTTAAATACACCAAAGATCACCACCTCCCAAGAGCACTAGAGCAAGTGAGGGGTCATTTATACGTTTATTTCATCAAGTCCCTGTTAATATGGGAAGACAGTGTCTATGCTTAAGGCACAACTCTCCTAAACACGAGAGTGAAGTATACAACTTTAGAACACTTTCCCACCAGGAGACTCGAACCCTAGCCAGCACAGAAGCCTTCCAGCAACTGGCATAACAGGTACGCCTTAACCCGCTCCACCACCTGCTCAGACCCTTAAAAGAGATGGTAATTTCGGAGTATTTAAATACACCAAAGATCACCACCTCCCAAGAGCACTAGAGCAAGTGAGGGGTCATTTATACGTTTATTTCATCAAGTCCCTGTTAATATGGGAAGACACAGTGTCTATGCTTAAGGCACAACTCTCCTAAACACGAGAGTGAAGTATACAACTTTAGAACACTTTCCCACCAGGAGACTCGAACCCTAGCCAGCACAGAAGCCTTCCAGCAACTGGCATAACAGGTACGCCTTAACCCGCTCCACCACCTGCTCAGACCCTTAAAAGAGATGGTAATTTCGGAGTATTTAAATACACCAAAGATCACCACCTCCCAAGAGCACTAGAGCAAGTGAGGGGTCATTTATACGTTTATTTCATCAAGTCCCTGTTAATATGGGAAGACACAGTGTCTATGCTTAAGGCACAACTCTCCTAAACACGAGAGTGAAGTATACAACTTTAGAACACTTTCCCACCAGGAGACTCGAACCCTAGCCAGCACAGAAGCCTTCCAGCAACTGGCATAACAGGTACGCCTTAACCCGCTCCACCACCTGCTCAGACCCTTAAAAGAGATGGTAATTTCGGAGTATTTAAATACACCAAAGATCACCACCTCCCAAGAGCACTAGAGCAAGTGAGGGGTCATTTATACGTTTATTTCATAAAGTCCCTGTTAATATGGGAAGACAGTGTCTATGCTTAAGGCACAACTCTCCTAAACACGAGAGTGAAGTATACAACTTTAGAACACTTTCCCACCAGGAGACTCGAACCCTAGCCAGCACAGAAGCCTTCCAGCAACTGGCATAACAGGTACGCCTTAACCCGCTCCACCACCTGCTCAGACCCTTAAAAGAGATGGTAATTTCGAAGTATTTAAATACACCAAAGATCACCACCTCCCAAGAGCACTAGAGCAAGTGAGGGGTCATTTATACGTTTATTTCATCAAGTCCCTGTTAATATGGGAAGACACAGTGTCTATGCTTAAGGCACAACTCTCCTAAACACGAGAGTGAAGTATACAACTTTAGAACACTTTCCCACCAGGAGACTCGAACCCTAGCCAGCACAGAAGCCTTCCAGCAACTGGCATAACAGGTACGCCTTAACCCACTCGACCACCTGCTCAGACCCTTAAAAGAGATGGTAATTTCGGAGTATTTATACACTCCAAATATATATATATATATATATATATATATATATATATATATATATATATATATATATATATATATATATATATATATATAAAATATATATATATATATATATATATATATATATATATATATATATATATATATATATAATATATATATATATATATATATGCAATTGACGATCACAAAACACTGATCATTTTATGCGGAAAATCCACAGAGAAATATGAAATGAGGTGAACGTTTCGGCTTTGTTAAAGCCTTTGTCAACACCAGACTGACTAAGGAGAAGGGAGAAGGGGGGAAGATATATAGGCCGACACCTGACCACCCCATCCCAAGGGTTGGTCAGGTGTAATTAACCAAAAACAGGTAGAGCTTAGCTTAGAATGGTCAAAGAGGATTAAGCGGTCAGAGAATAAGGATGAAAGATTAAAGAAAAGCCTCATGAACACACAATATATGAATATACAATTATAATGAGACATTGTAAGCCTCTCTATCAGAGTTGTTTCTTAAACTGTTGTGCAATATTATAACTTAAAAATGGATCAAGTTTGTACATTCCAGTACTAACATTAAGAAGATTTGGACACTGACTGATTAGAGCAGACTCAATCAAATTCCGTTCCACGAAATCCCCACAATTGGTAATGCTTTTTGCCCCATTCCAGTTAATATTGTGATCGCATAAACTCGTATGTAGATATAATGCATTAGACGTTTGGGCAGTTCTAATACTATAAGCATGTTGTGACAACCGCAATTGTAAGGACTTTCCTGTTTGTCCAAGGTACACAGAATCACAATCATTGCAGGGAATCGAATACACACAACCTGCTGTATCAGGGGAGTTTTTTATTAAATTGGATTTGATCGTACTATTAGTGAACACCAAATTTATATTAAGTTTCTTAAAAATCAGAGACAATTTTTCAAGTCCACTCGCATAAGGTACCACCAATGAGTTAATAATTTTTGGTTTCGCCTTAGGGACGTGATTATAAAACGTACGCTTGGCTTGTACAAACGAGAAATCCAAAAACCTCTTAGGATATTGTAAACTCTTCCCAATTTCATATATTTTAGCAATCTCTTCATCAAAAAACTCAGGGCTGCAAACCCTCAAAGCTCGTAGAAACATTCCTGAAAATACTGCCTGTTTAACTTTACTATGATGATTCGAATAAAAATGAACATACGACCCCACGTTGGTAGGTTTCCTATACACATTAAATTTGAACTTTCTAGTGACTCTATGAATCATAATGTCCAAAAACGGAAGAGTACCATTCTCCTCAGTCTCACAAGTGAATTTTATTGAAGGTACCAAAGAATTGAGTTCATTAAGAAAAACTATCTGGTCTTTGTCACACGGCCATAAGCACAAAATATCATCAACATACCTATACCAAACCACATTAGCCGGGATAATCCTGGATAAGATTTTTGTTTCAAAGAATTCCATATACAAATTGCTTAAAACTGGGGACAGGGGATTGCCCATCGCCATACCAAATGTTTGTTTGAAAAATTTTCCATTAAAACTAAAATAATTGTCTTTTATTTCTAATAACCAAAAATTATTAACTCATTGGTGGTACCTTATGCGAGTGGACTTGAAAAATTGTCTCTGATTTTTAAGAAACTTAATATAAATTTGGTGTTCACTAATAGTACGATCAAATCCAATTTAATAAAAAACTCCCCTGATACAGCAGGTTGTGTGTATTCGATTCCCTGCAATGATTGTGATCTGTACCTTGGACAAACAGGAAAGTCCTTACAATTGCGGTTGTCACAACATGCTTATAGTATTAGAACTGCCCAAACGTCTAATGCATTATATCTACATACGAGTTTATGCGATCACAATATTAACTGGAATGGGGCAAAAAGCATTACCAATTGTGGGGATTTCGTGGAACGGAATTTGATTGAGTCTGCTCTAATCAGTCAGTGTCCAAATCTTCTTAATGTTAGTACTGGAATGTACAAACTTGATCCATTTTTAAGTTATAATATTGCACAACAGTTTAAGAAACAACTCTGATAGAGAGGCTTACAATGTCTCATTATAATTGTATATTCATATATTGTGTGTTCATGAGGCTTTTCTTTAATCTTTCATCCTTATTCTCTGACCGCTTAATCCTCTTTGACCATTCTAAGCTAAGCTATACCTGTTTTTGGTTAATTACACCTGACCAACCCTTGGGATGGGGTGGTCAGGTGTCGGCCTATATATCTTCCCCCCTTCTCCCTTCTCCTTAGTCAGTCTGGTGTTGACAAAGGCTTTAACAAAGCCGAAACGTTCACCTCATTTCATATTTCTCTGTGGATTTTCCGCATATATATATATATATATATATATATATATATATATATATATATATATATATATATATATATATATATATATATATATATATTATTAAATATGACCGAAAAAGTAAGATTAATAATTCAAACACGAATTTTCTCGATCTTTCTTATGTTTCTTTTCACTGTTGATGGTAATTGAAAAATCAATTCTCCAAAATTTATTTTTATTTCTAGTCTGACGCGACACTTGAGCACGTTTTGTAAAACTTATTACATTTTCAAAGACTTTAGTTTACACTCACACACAACTATAACTGAATAGAGCTTAGAGAGAGAGAGAAGATTAAGCCACCCAAAAGGTGGCTTGGGCATGAATAGCCCATAAGTGGTGGCCCTTTTGAGCCATTTCCAGTATCAATAGATGATACTGGAGATCTGTGGAGGTGCGACTGCACCCTGTGTGACGGGAGATGTCTCCCGTGAATAGAGCTTAAACATCTTCGATTTTTTATACCTGCATTTGGGTGAGGTGATATGTTACAACAGGTACAGGAGGAGTGTTGTTAACGCTTATGTCGACTGTGCTCTCAGCCACAGCTTAGGATGGAAGCAAGTCAATGAAGAACTCTGTAGGGTAAGGCAGGTCCTAGTCAACAACGGCTTTTCCAATGGTTTCGTTGCAGACATCATAAGAGGGAAAGTGAAACGCCATGCAACCTCTGAAGAGACAACTAACACAACACCTATACCCCCTATTAGACTATTTTACAGGAACTTCTTTTCCACAGCTCATAAAACGGAGGAAAGGGTCCTGAAAAATATTGTTAATAGAAACGTTATCCCTACAGACAAAAATCAGAAGATACAACTGACGATTTACTATAAAACCAAGAAAACGGCCAGCCTACTCATGAGAAACTCTCCAGACACAAAGCAGAACGCTTTAAAAGAGACCAACGTTGTCTATGCCTTCAAATGCCCTCTTGGGGACTGTAAGCCTCAAAAAACTCAGTATATAGGCAAGACAACAACATCTCTTTCCAGGCATTTAACGATGCATAAGCAACAGGGCTCCATTAAGGAACATATAATCTCTTCCCACAACCAAACTATCACCAGAGAAATCTTAGCAAACAACACAGAAATCATCGATAGATACAGCGATAGCAGGCGGCTTGACATCTGCGAGGCACTACACATCAAGAAGTCAACACCAGCAATCAACAGCCAATTAATGCCCAACTATATTCTACCCACTTCAAGACTCCGCTCCAATATAGAAGCATCAAGAAATATGGGCCAATAGGCCCTCTGCAATTACTTCCATTCTTACCTTCAATACCCATTGTTTCGTGTTCTGGCTTGTGTTGAAAGTTTGTTTTCACCTCACCCAAAACTGTTGTAACATATCACCTCACCCAAATGCGGGTATAAAAAATCGAAGATGTTTAAGCTCTATTCAGTTATAGTTGTGTGTGAGTGTAAACTAAAGTCTTTGAAGATGTAATAAGTTTTACGAAACGCGCTCAAGTGTCCCGTCAGACTAGAAATAAAAATGAATTTTGGAGAATAGATTTTTCAGTTACCATCAACAGTGAAGAAAAATGTAAGAAACTGAAAATTCGTGTTAGAATTATTAATCTTACTTTTTCGGTCATATTTAATAATATATGTCTACAGGAAAGACTGCTACCAAAATATACTAATATATATATATATATATATATATATATATATATATATATATATATATATATATATATATATATATATATATATATATATATATATATATATTATATATATTATATATATTATATATATATATATATTATATATATATATATTAGTTCGGTCATATTTAATAATATATGTCTACAGGAAAGACTGCTACCAAAATATACTAATATATATATATATATATATATATATATATATATATATATATATATATATATATATATATATATATATATATATATATTATATATATTATATATATATATATTATATATATATATATTAGTATATTTTGGTAGCAGTCTTTCCTGTAGACATATATTATTAAATATGACCGAAAAAGTAAGATTAATAATTCTAACACGAATTTTCTGTTTCTTACATTTTTCTTCACTGTTGATGGTAATTGAAAAATCAATTCTCCAAAATTCATTTTTATTTCTAGTCTGACGCGACACTTTGAGCGCGTTTCGTAAAACTTTATTAAACCCACCTCAAGACTCCGCTCCAATATAGGAGCATCAAGAAATATGGACCAATAGGCTTTCTACAATCACTTCCATTCAATACCCATTGTTTCGTGTTCTGTCTTGTGTTGATGAATTTAATACCCTATTAATACCACCTCACCCCATCCACCTCACTCAAATGTAGATATAAACAAATCGGAGATGTGTAAGTTCTATTCAGTTGTGTATGTGTAAACTAAAGTCTTTGAAAATGTAATAAAGTTTTATGAAACGCGCTCAAAGTGTCGCGTCAGACTAGAAATAAAAAGGAATTTTGGAGAATTAATTTTTGAATTACCACCAACAGTGAAAAGCAATGTACGAAAGATTGAGAAAATTCGTGTTTGAATTATTAATCTTACTTTTTCGGTCATATTTAATAATATATGTCTACAGGAAAGACTGCTACCAAAATATACTAATATATATATATATATATATATATATATATATATATATATATATATATATATATATATATATATATATATATATATATATATATATATATATTAGTATATTTTGGTAGCAGTCTTTCCTGTAGACATATATTATTAAATATGACCGAAAAAGTAAGATTAATAATTCTAACACGAATTTTCTGTTTCTTACATTTTTCTTCACTGTTGATGGTAACTGAAAAATCTATTCTCCAAAATTCATTTTTATTTCTAGTCTGATGTGACACTTGAGCACGTGTCATAAAACTTATTACATTTTCAAAGACTTTAGTTTACACACATACAACTATAACTGAACAGAGCTTAAACATCTGTGGTTTTTTATACCTGCATTTGGGTGAGGTGAAAACAAACTTTCAACACAAGACAGAACACGAAACAATGGGTATAATATTTTGTAAGTTAAAGGGAAGAATGGAAGTAACTGCAAAGGGCCTATTGACCCATATTTCTTGATGCTTCTATATTGGTGAGGAGTCTTGAAGTGGGTAGAATATAGTTGTGCATTAATTGGCTGTTGATTGCTGGTGTCGACTTCTTAATGTGTAGTGCCTCGCAGATATCTAGCCGCCTGCTATCGCTGTATCTATCGATGATTTCCGTGTTTTTTGTCAAGACTTCTCTGGTGATGGTCTGGTTATGGGAAGAGATTATATGTTCCTTAATGGAGCCCTGTTGCTTATGCATCGTTAATCGCTTGGAAAGAGATGTTGTTGTCCTGCCTATATACTGAATTCTTTGAGGCTTACAGTCCCCAAGTGGGCATTTGAAGGCATAGACGACGTTGGTCGCTTTAAAAGCGTTTTGCTTTGTGTCTGAAGTTTCTCATGAGTAGGTTGGCCGTTTTCTTGGTTTTATAGTAGATCGTCAATTGTATCTTCTGATTTTTGTCTGTAGGGATAACGTTTCTATTAACAATATCTTTCAGGACCCTTTCCTCCGTTATATGAGCTGTGGAAAAGAATTCCCTGTAAAATAGTCTAATAGGGGGTACAGGTGTTGTGTTAGTTGTCTCTTCAGATGTTGCATGCCGTTTCACCTTCCTTCTTATGATGTCTTCAATGAAACCATTGGAGAAACCGTTGTTGACTAGGACTTGCCTTATCCTACAGAGTTCTTCATCGACTTGCTTCCATCCTGAGCTGTGGCTGAGAGCACAGTCGACATATGCGTTAACGACACTCCTCTTGTACCTGCCTGGGCAGTCACTGTTGGCATTGAGGCACATTCCTATGTTTGTTTCCTTAGTGTAGACTGCGGTTTGGAAACCTCCGCTCCTTTCCATGACTGTTACATCTAGAAAGGGCAGCTTCCCATCCTTCTCCATCTCGTAAGTGAAACGCAACACAGAATTCCGCTCAAATGCCTCCTTCAGCTCCTGCAGATGTCTGACATCAGGTACCTGTGTAAAAATGTCGTCAACATACCTGCAGTATATGGCTGGTTTCAAGTTCATGTCGACTAAGACCTTTTGTTCGATGGTACCCATGTAGAAGTTCGCAAACAGGACACCTAGGGGAGAACCCATGGCGACCCCATCTACTTGCTTATACATGTGCCCATCCGGGCTCAAGAAGGGTGCCTAATTAGTACAAGCTTGGAGTAGTTTCCTTAGAATGTTTTCTGGTATGTCAAGAGGAGTACAGGCCAGATCACGATACACTCTGTCCGCTATCATCCCGATTGTTTCATCCACAGGTACGTTGGTAAACAGTGATTCTACGTCCAACGAGGCTCTTATCCCTGTGGCCCGTGTTCCCCGCAGTAAGTCAACAAATTCCTTTGGAGACTTCAGGCTGAAGGTGCAAGGGATATAAGGAGTCAGCAGGCCGTTGAGTCGCTTCGCCAGTCTGTACGTGGGTGTGGGTATCTGGCTAATGATTGGCCGAAGTGGGTTTCCAGGCTTATGTGTCTTGACATTTCCATTCGCGTATCCAGGCTTATATTCCCCAATAATCTTTGGCAGGTGGAGTCCGGATTTCTTGGCGTTCACAGTTTTGATCAATTTGTTGACAGCCTTCAATTCGGCTGTAGTGTCCTTCGTTACCCTTTGGAATTTAGTTTGGTCAGAGAGAATGAGGTTCATTTTCGCCAGATATTCGTCTTTTTTAAGAATGACGTATATTGGCGACTTATCATCTCTTCTGACGACTATCTCCTTGTTCTCACGAAGGCTTTTAGCTGCCGCTTTGAGCTCGGGGGACAGTATGGTGCTTCTGTAATTGCCTCGATTCTTTCCTCCTTCCGCAATAAGTTCTGCTTGTAAGGTGTCTTTGGTGGTGACCTTTTTCTGTGTCTCGAGGTCGAATATGTCGTCCAACAGGATCTCCAACTCCACTTTTCTGGCCATCTCACTTGGTCTGGACATAACGTGACAGTTTATACCCAGATTTAGGAGAGTGACTTGGTCCTCAGTGAGGTTGATTCCTGCAAGGTTCAGGAAGCCGTCTCTTGGTCGTGGAATTGCCATAGGTCCTCCATATAACGTTGTTAGTTTCTTGATTATCCTAGTTTCGGTGCTGAGGTGATGTCGATCCGTAAGGATGTCGAAGTGTTGCTCGATACGAGTACGGAGACTTTCGTCGATGTTGCTGTTTCTCCATTGGTTTGTAGCATGAAGTAGTTGCGTTTTGTTGTCTTTGATTTCATTTTCTGCCTTATGTATCTGATTACGAATCAGATCCTGGCGATATTTTATCGTGAAGGCTTGATTCCTTGCTGCTGGGTCGTGCGTTTTAATATTAGTATATTTTGTTAGCAGTCTTTCCTGTAGACATATATTATTAAAGATGACCGAAAAAGTAAGATTAATAATTCTAACACGAATTTTCTCAGTTTCTTACATTTTTCTTCACTGTTGATGGTAACTGAAAAATCAATTCTCCAAACTTCATTTTTATTTCTAGTCTGATGCGACACTTGAGCACGTTTCGTAAAACTTATTACATTTTCAAAGACTTTAGTTTACACACACACAACTATAACTGAACAGAGCGAAGCGAAGCGAAAATGTCCATAGAGCTGGCAACCAGGGGATGGAAGAACGGGGCGAGGTTGCAGAAATCTTGAGCGAGGATCTGGAGATGAGGTGAAAAGGGGAGATGAAAGATCGGTGGCCCAACCACCGCGGATTAGAACTTGAGTAGATGGAAGTAGAATTGAGTAGGGCGTCATTTGCAGTCCACACAGAGGCCAGGAACGCAAGCAGCTGGCAGTTGATGGTAATTGAAGGTTGATTACTTCATTGGTTTACTTCTTTCTTGATGGTGGGAGCAAGGTCTGATCTTTGGTCTTTGTTTTCGGCTTGTCTTTCTTGGCGGTCCGACTTCGTGTTGACATTGCTGTGGGATCAATAGCGTCATAAAGAAAATTGGCAGATGAATAGTTGTATTTCTGTGAAGGTGGAGATGTCGTTCCCACAGAGACATCCTCATCTGATGAGTCAGATGAGTACATACCAGGAGATGTGGGTCTTGGAAGTAGTGTTCCTGATGGTTTAGTAGCAGCGGTAGGACTTACTGCAGATGTAGAAGGTTCAGTGGATGTATGTACTGTGGATGGAGATGTAACAGGTGGATGTTACATCTCCATCTCCATGTGAGATGGTGGATGAGAAGTCGTCGGCTTCTGGGTTGCTACCATGCCAGGAGCAGATGTTGCAGCTGCAGTAGGTTCAGTATCGTTCACAGCAATGTCCGAGGCTGGACCAGGAGCTGGAGCATCATCCGACAATGGGTTTGAAGGGTCGGGGACTAGCACAGTGGTCCCTGAAGGTTTGGTATGAAGAGGTGCTGGGTGACTCTGCTGGGTTGAAGGTTCATTGCCCGTTCGTTCTTGAATTTCTTTCTTTATCATAGCGGCGTGTTTCGGATATTTCACGTAGTATTGAGGGTCAATAATGGCAGGGTGGAGCATGGTAACATCAGTGCAGTAACGAACTGTGTCAGCCTCAACGTACCAAAACTCTCTGCGGGTTCCGTCATCGTTCAGTCCGTTATCGTAGTCGATGTTCCACTCCCGAGCTGTGACACGTTTCTGAGAAATAGTATATTTCAGGTCTCTAGGGCAATTGTAAGACGCATAAACAGGAGCAGGAGGGTCGTTGTCTTGTGTGGAGAGACTAACAGCCTCTACTGGGTCTGAACTGAACAGAGCTTAAACATCTTCGGTTTTTTATACCTGCATTTGGGTGAGGTGATAAGTTACAACAGTTCTGGATGAGGTGAAAACAAACTTTCAACACAAGACAGAACACGAAACAATGGGTATAATATTTTGTAAGTTAAAGGGAAGAATGGAAGTAACTGCAAAGGGCCTATTGGCCCATATTTCTTGATGCTTCTATATTGGTGCGGAGTCTTGAAGTAGGTAGAATATAGTTGTGCATTAATTGGCTGTTGATTGCTGTTGTCGACTTCTTAATGTGTAGTGCCTCGCAGATATCTAGCTGCCTGCTATCGCTGTATCTATCGATGATTTCCGTGTTTTTTCTTAAGACTTCTCTGGTGATGGTCTGGTTATGGGAAGAGATTACATGTTCCTTTAAAAGAGACCAATGTCGTCTATGTCTTCAAATGCCCACTTGGGGACTGTAAGCCTCAAAGAATTCAGTATATAGGCAAGACAACAGCATCTCTTTCCAGGCGATTAACGATGCATAAGCAACAGGGCTCCATTAAGGAATATATAATCTCTCTCTCTGTGTGTATATATATATATATATATATATATATATATATATATATATATATATATATATATATATATATATATATATATATATATATATATATATATATATATATAATGTCGTACCTAGTAGCCAGAACGCACTTCTCAGCCTACTATGCAAGACCCGATTTGCCTAATAAGCCAAGTTTTCCTGAAATAATATATTTTCTCTATTTTTTTCTTATGAAATGACAAAGCTACCCATTTCATTATGTATGAGGTCAATTTTTTTTATTGGATTTAAAATTAACGTAGATATATATATGACCGAACCTAACCAACCCTACCTAACCTAACCTATCTTTATAGGTTAGGTTAGGTAGCCGAAAAAGTTAGGTTAGGTAGTCGAAAAACAATTCATGAAAACTTGGCTTATTAGGCAAATCGGGTTTTGCATAGTAGGCTGAGAAGTGCGTTCTGGCTACTATGACATATATATATATATATATATATATATATATATATATATATATATATATATATATATATATATATATATATATATATATATATGTCGTACCTAGTAGCCAGAACGCACTTCTCAGCCTACTATGCAAGGCCCAATTTGCCTAATAAGCCAAGTTTTCATGAATTAATTGTTTTTCGACTACCTAACCTACCTAACCTAACCTAACCTAACTTTTTCGGCTACCTAACCTAACCTATAAAGATAGGTTAGGTTAGGTTAGGTAGGGTTGGTTAGGTTCGGTCATATATCTACGTTAATTTTAACTCCAATAAAAAAAAATTGACCTCATACATAATGAAATAGGTAGCTTTATCATTTCATAAGAAAAAAATTAGAGAAAATATA
Source organism: Procambarus clarkii (assembly GCF_040958095.1). Classification (NCBI taxonomy): domain Eukaryota; kingdom Metazoa; phylum Arthropoda; class Malacostraca; order Decapoda; family Cambaridae; genus Procambarus; species Procambarus clarkii. The sequence goes on along the minus strand of NC_091197.1, from coordinate 36,237,212 downwards.
TTAATTCAGGAAAACTTGGCTTATTATGCAAATCGGGCCTTGCATAGTAGGCCGAGAAGAACGTTCTGGCTACTAGGTACGACATATATATATATATATATATATATATATATATATATATATATATATATATATATATATATATAACGCTGAACTGTTATGCTAATCCTGACCTTAAAAGCTTCATTGAAGGTTGTAACAGAAACCTATGAGCACCACACCAGACACAAATACCTTTTTGATATTTTAAGAGTACGACTTAATCAAACTAGAAATGCTCTACAAATCAAGGGACCCAAAATAAATAAATAAATAAATAAATAAATGTTTATTTAGGTAAGGTACATACATACAAGAAATTTTTACAAAGATTGGTGGACTTATATATAGAGCTAGTACATACAATGCCTAAAGCCACTATTACGCAAAGCGTTTCGGGCATGAAAAACTTAAATGACTAAAGCTTAATACTAATTGAGCATAAAGAGTAAAATGAAAACATGAAATGAAAACATAGCTGAAAAAGCAGCACAAATACAATTCTGTCGACAAACAGCGCTCTTTAAAAAAAACAGACATTGGTTGACAATAGAGGGGTAAGGTAGGTTACAGGGAATTTATTAGGTATAGCTTCGTTTTTATCTTAAACTGGTTGAGAGAGGTACAGTCTTTAACATGGTTGGGAAGGTCATTCCACAATCTGGGTCCCTTGATTTGTAGAGCATTTCTAGTTTGATTAAGTCGTACTCTAGGAATATCAAAACTGTATTTATTTCTGGTGTGGTGCTCATGGGTTCTGTTACAACCTTCAATGAAGCTTTTGAGGTCAGGATTGGCATTACAGTTTAGCGTTTTATATATGTATAATACACATGAGAGAATGTGCAGTGACTTAATGTAACATATTCAGAGATTTGAGTAGGGGAACCGAGTGATGTCTGGGGCCAGTGTTGGATATTGTCCTAATAGCAGCTTTGTGTTGAGTAATTAGAGGACGTAAATGATTTTGGGTAGTAGAGCCCCAAGCACAAATACCATAGTTGAGATATGGATAGATAAGGGAGTAATAGAGAGTCACCAGGGCAGGGCGGGGTACATAATATCTGATCTTAGAAAGAATGCCCACAGTTTTTGAAACTTTTTTTGATATATTTAGAATGTGTCCCTGGAAATTCAGCTTGTGGTAAATGAGAATGCCAAGGAATTTGCCATCTAATTTGTTACAAATTTGGGTATTGTTTATTTTGAGATTTATTTGATTAGAGGATTTATTGCCAAACAGAATATAGAAAGTTTTGTCAATGTTAAGGGTGAGTTTGTTGGCAGTTAGCCACAGATGGACTTTATTTAGCTCAGTATTTACTGTGGCATTTAGAGCAAGGGGGTCAGGACTGGAGTAAATGAAGGTTGTGTCGTCAGCAAATAGAATTGGTTTGAGGTGTTGGGAGGTATTTGGAAGGTCATTAATGTAGATGAGAAAGAGGAGAGGGCCAAGTATGCTGCCCTGAGGAACACCAATGTTGATGGGCAGGGTGGGAGAAATTGAATTATTCACAGAAACATACTGGAGCCTGTCAGTAAGGTAGGATTTGATGTGGAATGACCTTCCCAATCATGTTAAAAACTGGTTGAGAGAGGTACAGTCTTTAAGATAAAAAACTAAACACTACCAAATTAATTCCCTGTAACCTACCTTACCCCTATAATGTCAACCCATGTCTGCTTTTTTTTAAACAATCCTGTTTGTCGACCAAATGTATTTTTTTGCTGTTTTTCTGCCATGTTCCCCCCTTTTTATATTATTATATTTTCTCAACGCATTTTATACTCTAATGTCAATTAGTATTAAGTTTTAGTCTTTAGTGTTTTTCCTGCCGAAACGCTTTGCGTAATAGTGGCTTTATTATAGGCATTGTATGTACTAGCTGTATCTATAAATTCATCAATATTTGTATCACCCCTTGCATGTATGTACTTTACCTGAATAAACATTTGAATTTATTTTTTTTTAATTTTGTTAGGACTTCATGTGCCAATGTTCCACAGCGACTCAGAGAACAGTAGTCTCGTATTTTGTGTTGTATTGCTTTTCTTTCATTCCGTGGCAGAGGGAGTCCTGTAGCGAGTAATCCTTATACTCGCTCCATTATCTCATTATCTTAATTGCGTAGCTAATTAGCACTAACTACACAAGCTATAATCCTATCCCTAATTACAGGTAACAGTTCTCACATCCTACTATCCTAGTAGAGAAAGGTGAGGGGTAGTCACCAAATATAAGGAAGCGATATGAGAATAGACAACAGTACAATTTCCAGTCAAGAATGTAGCACTCGGCATAGGCAGTTCTACTCGTCTCCAAGACCCTACAGCTTCGACACATAACAGGCAGCAGACTAGGACCGCATCGAGCTGCAATCTTAATGTCTTCTTAAGGGAACTGGGAGCTATCATGGAGGAAAGCCAGGCCCAGCCCAAGGGCCTAGAAACGAAGGAGTCCCGCATACGGGGGGGGGGAGGGGGGAGCGGGGTGCCCAGCCAAGGGGCATAGAAACTGAAGTGGCCCAGCCCAGGGGCATAAAGCTGAAGTGGCCCAGCCAAGGGGCATGGAAACCGAAATGGCCCGACCCAGGGGCAAGAAACTGAAGTGACCCGGACAAGGGGCATAGAAACTGAAGTGGCCCAGCCAAGGGCATAATAAACTGAAGTGGCCCCAGCCTGGGCATAAAACTGAAGAGGCCCCTGCCTGGGCATAAAACTGAAGAGGCCCCAGCCTGGGCATAATAAACTGAAGTGGCCCCAGCCTGGGCATAAAACTGAAGTGGCCCCTGCCTGGGCATAAAACTGAAGAGGCCCCAGCCTGGGCATAATAAACTGAAGTGGCCCCTGCCTGGGCATAAAACTGAAGAGGCCCCAACCTGGGCATAAAACTGAAGAGGCCCCAGCCTGGGCATAAAACTGAAGAGGCCCCAACCTGGGCATAAAACTGAAGAGGCCCCAACCTGGGCATAAAACTGAAGAGGCCCCAGCCTGGGCATAAAACTGAAGAGGCCCCAACCTGGGCATAAAACTGAAGAGGCCCCAGCCTGGGCATAAAACTGAAGAGGCCCCAGCCTGGGCATAAAACTGAAGAGGCCCCAGCCTGGGCATAAAACTGAAGAGGCCCCAGCCTGGGCATAAAACTGAAGAGACCCCAGCCTGGGCATAAAACTGAAGAGGCCCCAGCCTGGGCATAAAACTGAAGAGGCCCCAACCTGGGCATAAAACTGAAGAGGCCCCAGCCTGGGCATAAAACTGAAGAGGCCCCAGCCTGGGCATAATAAACTGAAGAGGCCCCAGCCTGGGCATAAAACTGAAGAGGCCCCAGCCTGGGCATAAAACTGAAGAGACCCCAGCCTGGGCATAAAACTGAAGAGGCCCCAGCCTGGGCATAAAACTGAAGAGACCCCAGCCTGGGCATAAAACTGAAGAGGCTCCAATCTGGGACTTAAAAAAAAAAACGCCACTCACATGACGCGGCCCACAAGCATGAGGAACCTAACAGGCACCACTGCCTGGCCCCTGTGGCCCGGGGCCTGATCCCAGGCTACCCGCCCGACTAGGGCGAGCCAGGCGCCAGTAAAGATCCAAAGGGGCTGCAGGGGCCCACAGAGGAAGAGTACCTCGAATCGCCAGGCCGCATGGGAGGGGGGGGGCCCATCACCCGACGATGCGGAACCTACCTACTGACGTAGGGGAGTCCTGCACGTGCACACCACGTGACCCACAGGCCAGGTCGCCGCCCGCGGGCGGCCCTCCGGGGCGTGAGGTGAACCAGGGCCCTTGGGGACAAACCCATAGAAGCGAGGGGGGCCACAGAGTGCCTGTTCACGTCGGACGAAACCCCCAGCGTGGTGCGGCACCGACCCGCGGGCGGAAGGGACCCCAGCACACGCACACCATGTGGCCCTCAGGCCAGGGCGAGAGGCGAGCCAAGGAGGCCCCTAGAGGCAAAAAAGCCACGAGGTGCCTGGCCACGTGGCACACGCCGTACCCCGGACACGCCGGGCACACCTCCGGGCCCCGAGGGACGGCCTCTAGGGCAAGGAAACCACAGAGTGTCTGAAAATGCGAGCTACGCCACCAGGCGTGGGGCGACTCTGGCCCACGGGTGTAGAGGAGCCCGCACGTGCACGCCTCATGGCCCGGGTGCCCACCAGGGCAAGGGGCGAAGCAGGGCCCCTAGGGACAATGCCTAGAGCAAGCAAGCCACTGAGAGCCTGGCCACGTGGGCAACACCACCAGACGGGGCGCTGCCCACCTTCGGGCGTTAAATTAAGGAGCCCCACACGTGCATGCCTCGGCACGCATGCTCGGGCACGGCCCTGAGGGCGGAAAAGGACCGCGCCGTACAGCCCGCACTGCTAGCGCCCTAGAGAGGGGTAAATAGACCTGGGAGAAATCTAACTAATGCGGCACAACACTCATTACAAAGGACATGGCCCTGGGCACACGCCGAACACTGGGGACATCTTAACTAAACAGGGCGCCCCACACATTGAGTGTGGTGGGGAAAACATGGGCACCACTGTACCTTAGGACATGTTGAGATGGGCAGGCCGCCTCAGGGTGGACTGCTCTGAGACGTCGATGGGCCAATGACGACAACTCAAATCAATCGGGAGTCCCGACGTGCGGGCCGCCCTTGGAGGCGACGTGGGCCGGCGTGGAAGGCTATAAGTCAAAGGTGAGCAAATGGGCTTCTAAGGTACTTGTCGTCATAGTCCACATGTATCAGGATGGCGGAGGAGCGTTGTTTTGTATGTGAAGTGGCTGCAGAGGGCGGCGAAACAGAGGTCGCCGAGTAGATTGATTGATAAAGATTAAGCCACCCAAAAGGTGGCACGGGCATGAATAGCCCGTAAGTGGTGGCCCTTTTGAGCCCTTATCAGTATCAAGAGCTGATACTGGAGATCTGTGGAGGTGCGACTGCACCCTGCATGACGGGAAATGTTTCCCGTCGTCGCCGAGTATGCGGGCGCGCATTAAAGTACCCCCGCTCGGTGCACTTGCAGCTTAGACGGTTAGACGCAACTCTTACAATTACGTTTTCTTCTCACATAAATCTCACCACTTTTTGGAAAAGCAGTGGCTATAATTACACTATAGTCAATGTTTAAAGTTACACTAAAACAAAAATGAGGTAGATTACTTAGAGATACACTCAGGTACACTGAGAGATAAAGTTTATACTAGAGGACACAGACAAAGCCAGTGTACAATGGAAGAAGGGAGTATGGAATATATACAAAATAATTAGAGTAAAAAAAAACAAGAAAAAAGACAATAACAAAGATAAACAAAAATAACTTTTGAAAGGAAAGGCAGAGCTATATAGTACACTTTGGTAGTTAGATGAGACTAATTTATATTCTGGTTATTCAGCTGTTATCCCACAGTCATCAAGGAAAAGATTGTAAACTTATGTTTGTACTTTTGTGTAAAAGTACTTTTACACAAAAGACATGTACAGACAGGTGTGTGGCTTCTGACTTCGTTTTTATTTATTAATATTACATATTAAGCGCTTACCTTTAATGCTTATTATTATATACAAGTAACAAGTATAATGATCACATAATAAATGTGAATGGAGTTTATCCAAAAACTGGCAAAAGTCTTATGTTTTCTGACCCTCCGTCACTATGTGATGGAGTGCGAAAAGATTTAGTGAATTTAGAGACGATTCAATAACCAATGTTCCAGCGATGTGCAAATATTTCATTCAAAATGATCTGCTACCAGAAATTTTAGCCAAATATCCCCAGTTTGCAAACTGTCGGTAGTAATTAAGTGATTGTAATCTATCCACCGCTGCCCACTGGATTGGGGGGGGGGGGCGGTGTGCAGGACAAACATATAAATTTATTTATTTATTTATTTATATACAAGAAGGTACAGTGGGTTTGTGAGAATACATAGCATAGTACAGTAATTACACTCTTGTAAAGCCACTAGTACGCGCAACTTTTCGGGCAGGTCCTTAATCTAACAGATAATTTTAAGTAGGTAAATTCTATCAGAATTAATAAAATGATAACAAATACATTGCAAGAAAAAAAAATGAGATGAGAGAGATTAGTAAGTATATTAAAGCACATTGATATATTAAAGCTCTGATTGATTACATTGACAGCTTGATTGGTAATTTAAACAAGATTAATAGACACCATACAGCAGATTGACAGCACATATAAGACAGCAATGATCACAATGGTAAAGATGTTCAGATTGGGTACATAAAAATTGGGAGATTGGGTAGCAATAGATACAGTGCAGTTTTAAAGCAAAAGGTAAAAAACTATGAAGATGAAATTAGGTACTTTTTAGTTGTGATAATTGTGACACTAGCTCTCCACATATGTCAGTTGCTTAATTTAGAAATTGTACTTGTGGTCGATATCGAACCCATTGTTGATGTAACGACTTATATTGAATTTTGTAACTAGCTCATCAAAATTGTAACTTGCTTAGCTAAATGAGCTGTGGGGTTCAGTCCCATTATGTGCCTCTGTAACCCTTTCCACTACCGCCCACAAGATGGGTATGGGGTGCATAATAAATGAACTAAACTAACTTTTGTGCGTTCGATCATGTTTGTGGGCATGCGGGTGTGTTGTGTTTATGCTGGCGGGCGGCGTTCTTACCAAGCCTGAATTATAACCATCACATCACTAAACTTCATTTAATAACTATATGCCTGTTAAGAAGAAGATTGTAACTGTTAGTAGCATTATATTGTCGTTTTAATATTGAATATGTGCACATGTACGAAACGTCTATAGCTGGTGTCCGAAATGGTAAAAATATTAGTGTGCGATGTAGTCAATGTACCAAGTGTCTTGTATCCGTTTGTGCCTACTGACCCGCTTCAAACAAACAAAGCTGATTAAAAGTCAAGTGAGAACATAAAATTTAAGACTGATCAATTAGCCCACATTAGCAAGTCTGGGTACAGCATAAGCATATCTTCCAATATTCTTGAGTATTAGGTAATTACAGAGCTCAAAGTAATTCTAAATACTCCGTGCTTATTCTAAATAACAGTCTCCGTGGTGTAGTGGTAAGACACTCGCCTGGCGTTCTGCGAGCGCTATGTCATGGGTTCGTATCCTGGCCGGGGAGGATTTACTGGGCGCAATTCCTTAACTGTAGCCTCTGTTTAACGCAACAGTAAAATGTGTACTTGGATGAAAAAACGATTCTTCGCGGCAGGGGATCGTATTCCAGGGACCATAGGATTAAGGACTTGCCCGAAACGTTACGCGTACTAGTGGCTGTACAAGAATGTAACAACTCTTGTATATATCTCAAAAAAAAAAAAAAAAAAAAAAAAAAAAAAAAAATATTATTGAACGTTAATACATATACGAAACGTATAAATTTTATGTCCGAAAAGGTAGGAATATGTGTGGGATCGTTGGTGGTCGCCCCTACAGCAACAACCTGCTGGTGTGTACCAAGTGACTAGTATCGCCCAAGAGACGCTACGGACCACAACACCCGCCATGGTTCTCAGCCAGACCACCACAGACAACTCTCTCTTCCCTATTGTCGAGCTCATCGACGGGCTGAAGAACGACGATGTGCAGGTGGGCGGGGGGCGGTGAAGGTGTGAAATAAGGGTTGACCAGACTACACACTAGAAAGTGAAGGGACGACGACGTTTCGGTCCGTCCTGGACCATTCTTACAATCGAGTTGAGAATGGTCCAGGACGGACCGAAACGCCGTCGTCGTCCCTTCACTTTCTAGTGTGTGGTTTGGTCAACATATTTCAGTCACGTTATTGTGACTCCTCGTCTGCACGTGAAATAAGCGTGTTATAGTGGGCCGCTCACATCGTTCTTGCATCCAACAACAACAATAATAATTCATTCATTCATTAAGTTCCTTCCATCTTTCCTTTCCCTTCCTTTCCTTTCTTTTCCGTTCCTACCTGCATGCCTGCCTGCCTGCTTCCTTCCTTCCTTCCCTTTCCTTCCTTCCTTTCTTTCTTCCTTCTTTCCCTCCCACCCTCCCTCCCTTTCCTTTCCTTCCTTTCTTTCTTCCTTCTTTCCTTCCCACCCTCCCTCCCTTTCCTTTCCTTCCTTCCTTCCTCTCCCTCTGCCTCCTTCACTTTCCTTCCTTCCTTCTTTCCCTCCCACCCTCCCTTTCCTTTCCTTTCCTTTCCTTTCCTTTCCTTTCCTTTCCTTTCCTTTCCTTTCCTTTCCTTTCCTTTCCTTTCCTTTCCTTTCCTTCCTTCCTTCCTGCCTGCCTTCCCAACCCGTTCTCGCACTTTCGTTAGTCAATATTGACTTATTAAATATGTACATATGTGACATACTTAACATACTAGTTTACCTTGAAAAGCTTCATAGAAAACACCGACCTTACCTAACCTTCTTAGTATGTTAAGATAAGCATCTTATTGCTTCATAATTACAATTATTACTTCACCTATACCTATAATAGGTTAAGTAATAATTGTAATTACGAAGCAATAAGATGCTTATCTTAACATATTAAGAAGGTTAGGTAAGGTCGGTGTTGAAGATTTTCAAGGTAAACTAGTATGTTAAGTATGTCACATATGCACGTATTTCGTTAGTCAATATTGACATTAAAGTGCGAGAACGGGCTGGCCTTCCTGCCTATCTGCTTGCCTGCCTTCCTGCAGGAAGATGAGGCAGTGCTTCCTTCCTTCCTTCCTGCCTGCTTCCTTCCTTCCTTCCTGCCTGCTTCCTTCCTTCCTTCCTGCCTGCTTCCTTCCTTCCTACCTGCTTCCTTCCTTCCTTCCTGCCTGCTTCCTTCCTTCCTTCCTGCCTGCTTCCTTCCTGCCTGCTTCCTTCCTTCCTTCCTTCCTTCCTGCCTGCTTCCTTCCTTCCTTCCTTCCTTCCTGCCTGCTTCCTTCCTTCCTGCCTGCTTCCTTCCTGCCTGCTTCCTTCCTTCCTTCCTTCCTGCCTGCTTCCTTCCTTCCTTCCTGCCTGCTTCCTTCCTTCCTTCCTGCCTGCTTCCTTCCTTCCTTCCTTCCTGCCTGCTTCCTTCCTTCCTTCCTGCCTGCTTCCTTCCTTCCTTCCTGCCTGCTTCCTTCCTTCCTTCCTGCCTGCTTCCTTCCTTCCTTCCTGCCTGCTTCCTTCCTTCCTTCCTGCCTGCTTCCTTCCTTCCTGCCTGCTTCCTTCCTTCCTGCCTGCCTGCTTCCTTCCTTCCTGCCTGCCTGCTTCCTTCCTTCCTTCCTGCCTGCCTGCCTGCTTCCTTCCTGCCTGCCTGCCTCCTTCCTTCCTGCCTGCCTGCTTCCTTCCTTCCTTCCCTTCCTTCCTGCCTGCCTGCTTCCTTCCTTCCTTCCCTTCCTTCCTGCCTGCCTGCTTCCTTCCTTCCTTCCTGCTTCCTTCCCTTCCTTCCTGCCTGCCTGCTTCCTTCCTGCCTGCTTCCTTCCTGCCTGCTTGCTTCCTGCCTGCTTCCTTCCTGCCTGCTTCCTTCCTGCCTGCTTCCTTCCTGCCTGCTTGCTTCCTGCCTGCTTCCTTCCTTCCTGCCTGCTTGCCTCCTTCCCTTCCTTCCTGCCTGCCTCCTACCCTTCCTTCCTTCCTTTCCTTTCCTTTCCTTTCCTTTCCTTTCCTTTCCTTCCTTCCATCCTTCCTTCCTACTGATTTCACTAATATCTTTGTCATCCTCTGTGTATGAACCTTCACTTGTACAAATAGGTCCAATACTGGCAGTGGTTTTTGCTTTTGATTTTGCATATGTGAAGAAATTTTGGATTTTTGTTTATTTCCTGAATTGCTTTCTGTTCTAACTGCCTTTCTTCAGTTTGATACGAGTGTTTCAATTTCTGCTCGATTTCTTCAATCTCCCTATTTAAATTATTCCTTCTTTGACGGGAAAGTCGTGTCTGCTTAAGCATTTCCGTTACTTTTTTCCTTCTTTTATAGTGTCGTCTGCGTTCTCTTTCTACATTGGATCTCTTTCTGGCTTTCCTCAAAGGAACATGTTTCAGACAGACTTGATACACTTCTGAAATCAGTTTTTCTATTCCTTCTGTAGGACTTGTATTACTTAGAACAGTTCCCATGGAATGTTTGCAAGTTCCCTGTTTATTTTCTCCCAGTCTAGCCTTTTATTATTAAAATTGAATTTACTTAATAACCCCTCTCGCTTGATCAACGTTTTAGGTCTATTCTGAGTATTGATGGTCGTTTGCACTTCAATGAGCTTGTGATCTGAGTATGTGGTATCTGATATCGTAATGTCCCTGATAATGTCTTCATTGTTCGTAAAGACCAGATCTAGAATATTTTCATTTCTCTTTGGCTCTGATATCTGCTGATTGAGTGAAAATTTGTCACAGAATCTAAGTAGTTCTCTAATTTGTGGTTGGTTAGGTCCCGATAGATTCCCTGGTATAATATTGTTTGTTATTCTCCATCTGAGACTAGGAAAGTTGAAGTCACCTAGGAAGATAATATCAGGTATCGGGTTCTCCAAATTATCAAGGCTATTCTCTATTTTGTTTATCTGTTCTGTGGATTCCACGGCCGTTGCATCTGGTGGTTTGTATATTAGAATAATCACTAAGTTTATTTTCTCTTATTTTTATTTCCAGTACCTCTACCACCTCATTTGTAACATTAAGGAGCTCTGAGCATACAAGGTCTTCCCTAATATACAGACCCATTCCTCCATGTGACCTAATTTTCCTATCACACCTGTATAGGTTATATCCTGGAATCCAGATTTCACCGTCCAAGAATTCCCCTGCATGGGTTTCTGTGAAAGCTCCAAATACTGCGTTTGACTCCGTGAGGAGACCATTTATGAATTGTACTTTGTTGTTTGTTCTTGGTTTTAGTCCTTGTATGTTTGCAAAGAGGAATGAGGTTACTCTATTAGGGATATTTGGACTGGGAGACTTTTTCGGCAAGCCCATTATGCTTGGACGTATTGAGTTTGTTCTGACCAGTGCTGATTGTTGCAGGGCAGTTGCCTGTCGTAGTTGTAGTTCCCTTTTGGTGTGTAATTGTATCTGTCATTCTGGTATGATTTACTGGTCTTTACTTTAAAAGAGGTCTTTACTGAATTTTTTTTTCTTTTATCTTCTGTGTCCTTCCTGGCTATCTATTGGATTTTTATTTTACTTCTAATTTGTTACTATTTTATGTGTATTTGCTTCTATTCTTGTGTTTTGCTATAATTACCTTGTTTTTTTTACAGCAGATTTAGTATTTAACTGTTTCTGTAATTGCTTGTCTTATTGTATCGTGATCCCCTGCATTTCCATGCACAATGATATTGATCCTGATCTAAATCTTCTCTCATATCTACACCAATCAGCATATTGATCATCATTATTGCAAGTATTACACAGCGCACCAGGCAAAGAAACAAACTCCAAAATAGCACCTGCTTATCAGTTTACAACCAAAATGTTAGATCACTTGGTAAACATTTTGACGATATAAATGCATTACTCACAGCACTAGGTACTAACTTATCGTTCATTATTTTAACAGAAACTTGGCTAAGTAAAGACTATACCCAACTCTACTACTTAGCTGGTTATAAAGCCATTCACAACTGTATGCCTAATAAAACAACCCGTTGTCTTAAAAATAATGTCACTTTTTGCTCGCATGTGCGCTATGTCCAAATTTGGACGTAATTTGAAATGAAATCGACTCGCCAAAGTGACGTACTGTTCCGTTTTCTGTTTGAGTCGTCCGGCTTACTCGGCAAGCTTAGAAGAGGATTCTTTCCATTAACATTTTTCATACCTTTTGAAACTTTGAGAATTTCCTGCCCACCTAACCTATCAGAGGACCCTTAACCCCTTAACTGCGTTGCCTCCAAATGTGACACCCCCGCAGTGCGCAGGAAATAAATTCTCTGGAAAAAATTATTTTTTCTTTTTAAAGTGTCAAAAACCCTTCCCTCAGTATGGGTATGTAAAAAAAAGTCGAAATTGTACTTACTTTGGCTGCTATGGGGTCCGGAAGTTGGGGCGTGACGTCATCATTCCCCGTGCGCCCGTGCCGTAAGCTCTCGGGGGCGGTGGGGCGCTCGGGGCGGGGCACGTGAGTTGCCGCGAATATATTTTCGTTCATTTTTTGCGCACCTTTCCAAATACATTTTCATTGTTTTTATGTGGCAATCCAATGTATAATGAACACGTACACTATAATATCGCAGTACAACATCCGTACTGTCCGTAGACACTGTGTTACGTGCATGAAACTTGTGTACACATATTTACTATGTATCATGCTAATTTGTGTATATATACAATCTATTCACACACTATACACTGTCACACACTATACATTCACCATCAACACATTCAGAACACCGCGTAACAGCTGCCTCGTATGGGCCAATATCAGCTGCCTCGTATGGGCCAATATCAGCTGCCTCGTATAGGCCAATAGCAACTGCCCCGTATGGGCCAATAGCAACTGCCCCGTATGGGCCAATAGCAGCTGCCTCGTATGGGCCAATAGCAGCTGCCTCGTATGGGCCAATAGCAGCTGCCTCGTATGGGCCAATAGCAGCTGCCTCGTATGGGCCAATAGCAGCTGCCTCGTATGGGCCAATAGCAGCTGCCTCGTATGGGCCAATAGCAGCTGCCTCGTATGGGCCAATAGCAGCTGCCTCGTATGGGCCAATAGCAGCTGCCTCGTATGGGCCAATAGCAGCTGCCTCGTATGGGCCAATAGCAGCTGCCTCGTATGGGCCAATAGCAGCTGCCTCGTATGGGCCAACAGCAGCTGCCTCGTATGGGCCAACAGCAGCTGCCTCGTATGGGCCAACAGGAGCTGCCTCGTATGGGCCAACAGGAGCTGCCTCGTATGGGCCAATAGGAGCATTTGGCCATGAACACATTCAGAACACCTCGAGTGAGAGCAGCCACACCCAGCCAGTCTCCCTCACTCCAACATCTTACTCGCCAACATTGCTCCTCCCACCATATTGTTATAGTTCTTATTACACATGTTCTATATACCTATCTACATGTTTTATTTACCAGAAGTATGCAAGTAAGCCGGTATTGTGTCCAAACAGTACAGTGGCCACCATACACTGCATGAAAAATCACACAGCAGACGACGCTACGATTACGTCACCTCCCTCACCAAAATAGCTCTTCTCAACATTCTCCTGTTGCTGTTCTTACACTATATACACACACTATATATACCCATGTACATATGTGTTGCCCATAGCGAACCACTAAGCTAGTATGGTGAGCAAAACAAGAGTGGCAGCCACACACACACACAATGAGGCTACCTCAATTCTGGCCCTCCCTCCCTCATCAAAATTCCTCCTTCCACAATACTACGCACAACGCTAATTATAACCACAATCCTGCTATTATCACAATCCTGGTCACTAATTCCTGTAAATGAATAATTGACTACACGTTTATTTTGAAAAGGAACCTAAGAAATCATTTGAAGATTCCTAGATGAACAAAATAATGCTGTGGTGCTGTGGCTAGCGCTGTGAACATCGTGAACAGCATTGAATCACTGATATTTGAACATTGTACCCAGTCATTATCACACTCAGGCTCTAATATAACACTATCATAGCTAAATAAAACAAGTTATATATATATATATTTTGACATTATTAGGCGATGCTGTGGTCACATGCTGAACAGCAGTACTGTGCGCTCATGCTGCGAGCGCCAGCCTTGGTTGCTCACACACTATTGAGGCTCCCACACCTGGGAATGTGGACCACGATTTTTTTTAAAGATGGTGTCTGTTTACAAGAGCCCTGAGGAAGCTGATGTGAACCCCATGTAGCCGCGGGAGTTTTGAATGGAACGTGAAAAATACAAATACCCAGAGGCGCGTTGCGCAAACCAGACGTGAGCCTGCTGGCGCGTTGCGCAGTTTAAGGGTTAACTTACTGTTGTCAAAAAAAAATCCCAAATTTATATTCATGTTTTTTTTCATTTTCAAATTACGTCCATATTCGGCCATACGGGCAAATGGCCAAAAGCGACGTTCTTTTTAACCCTCAAACCGCGCATATCATATATAAATGATATCGGTGACAAAACCGAAACCGCGCACATCATATATATATGATTTTGTGTCTAGCGCTATAATTTAAATTAAACGCCCCGCCTGGGATAGGGGCAGCTATAGTATAGCCACGACCGATAGTTGCCAGATGCCACCTAGAAAAAAAATTCTTGGGTGTTACAGCGTCAGTATTGAGCAAGCCACCAAGGCTGGCGCACGCAGTACGAGCTCACAGCACCGCTGTTCAACTTGTGACCACAGCATCGCCTACAAATGCCATAATATACTTGTTCATGCTATTATTTAGCAGTGATAGTATTGCTGAAGCCCCCTGATTGTGATAAAACTGACCAGGATTCTGATAATAGCAGGATTGTGGTGATATTTAGCGCTGTGCTCCATGGAGGGAGGAGTAAAACTGTGGGAGGGATGGTTGTGGCGTCGTCTTCTGACTGTATGTGGCCACTTTTTATTGACTGCACTCTCCATACCAGCTTAGTGGTTCGCTATGGTGAACACAAATGTAGGTACTTATATATAACGTGTGTATAGTGTGAGATAACAGGAAGAGGAGTAGGTTGGGAGCCGCCATTTTGGTGAGGGAGGAGCATTGTCTGCACGACTTGGCATGTTGTTTACTGATGGCCACTATGGTCTTTGGGGACCATACCAGCTTATTTGTACAGGTATGGTGGATAAAACATAGATACTTATATATAATGTGTGTATATAGCGTAATAACACCACAAACAATATTGTTGGAGGAGAGATATTAGTGCATCTGGCCTTGAGGACGGCCACCGATCAGCTGACTGTGTGAGTAGCTACGTCTTTGTGCCTTTACTCACCATACAAGCTTAGATGTACAGTTATGGTGAACAAAACATGTAAATAGGTATATATAACGTCTGTGTATAGTGAATAAATGCAAAAACAGTATTGTGGGAGGAGAATGATGGTGAGTGAGGTTGTGTTGAGGGAGGGAGTGGCAGCGAGTGGCTCGCTGGTGTTTGGCGAGATTGGGTTATATGGCGGTCACTCCTCGTTGCTTTTTGACTCGCAAGACCAACTTAGTAGTTCGTTATGGTGAACAAAACATGCAGATACTTATATATAACCTGTGTATATAGTGTAACAACAGCAAAACTATTTGTTTATTGTTTTATGAACATAATAATTGAATCACTAATATGCACACCATAATTTTGAGTACAGCGATGGTTCACACATTTTATTATATAAATATACCACAATTCACTGTATGGAATAATATTACTGCAAAAAACTAAGAAAAAATCAGAGACATTGAAATAATTAGGTAATAATATATTTGTGGCAACTGCCGTCTGACAGCTCGGACGGAGTAGACCTCATCTGGCGAAGGCTCTGCCAACGCCCCTTTTTTGCCACACTTCCCTACCCTATTGCGGCTAAAATATGCCACCTACGATTTTTTTGTTATTTTTTCCGTGATCAGGGAACAAAAATGAACACTTCTATAAGACGAAAGAATTTTTTGGATTTTTTTTTTTTGTTGCGCCTGTGGGTGTGAATTCCATTTGGGCCCCCTAGCGGTTCGAGGGTTAAGAGGACAGGTTGAATAAAAAAGGTGGCGGCACAGCTATATATTACTGAGATACATTTATCTGCAACAGTGTCATTAGTGATAGAGATGACTACTGTGAATATACTTTTGCTCGGTTTACAATTAGATCCCTTAAATCCTCCATGACTATTGGAGCCATCTATAGATTTCCCAATACTAACATAGCTTCATTCTCAGATAACCTAAGGAATCTTATTATAAACAACAATCTCAACAAAAACCACATCATTCTGGGAGGAGACTTCAATATTGACCTGGGTCAACAAAATTGCTCTCAAGTTGACTATTTCCTTAACAGCATGAACTCCTGTATGCTAATCCCCACAATCACCAAACCTACCCGAGTCACTCAAACATCAGCCACTACCTTGGATCACATATGGACTAACATAAATGAGTCACAACTCGCAAAACTTGGGACTTTTAATTTTTGGAGCTGATTTTTTCTCTGATTTCAAACTATTTTCTTTGTCTCTTTAAGTTGTTTTGAGGATTAGGGACCATATTAGGGCTTTTTCACTTATATAAAGTATACCCTAAATATACCCCCTAAGTCTGGAAACCAGGGTTATTATAATTATCCATATATTTTGTGTTTTTTTGGGGGATTATTTTTTCGTGACTTCATTTCAACACACATTGACCTACAACTTTCACATATTAGAGTACAAATGCCAAATTTTTTTATTCAAACATTCAATTAAATTAACGAATTAAGACTTTTGTACCTTTATTCATTGTTGATAACTTCACTTATCTCTGAAACTAGAGTTTCAACTTTGAGTGGCTTCGAAAATTCTAGTTTTGACCAATTCTCACTATTTAGACATATTATGTGCTCAGCTGTCTTTTCTATAATCCCTTCAGAATAGATTTTTCATAAACCTTATAAATTTGGAGTTATAATTTTTTTTGGTCTAATTTTGTCTCATATTTCAAATGCCCTATTAACAATTTTTTTTTTTTTTTACAGTAAACTGTACTGAAACCTATATTCTACTTTTATGAAAATGAAGATCATATGCTATTCTGAGAGAATAATAACATTAAATGAACAATTGGTGATAGTTCATATTTTTTATTCTGAATTGAAAATCTGAAGTTTTCAATATTCAATTTTAAAATTAATTTTGATTCTCTTGTTTTTTAAGTTACACTGTGATCATTTAGACAAAGTTGGAGCATTTGCTTAGTTGATTATTCCAAAAAAATTGGAAAGTGTTTGTGTCATTTTTAAAAACTTTGTTAAATTTTTTTTTGTCAAATCATATGTGTATGTATTGCGCGATCTATGGGTTCAAAACAACGATCTATATGGGTTGGCCCCATATAGCTCACCAAATTGAGGTTTCAAGTATATAGCTTTATTTGTGATTTGTATATATTTTGATGTAGTATTTTATTTACAGTTGCGTGTTGATTCTATCAAAAAACTTTCCACTTTCGCTCTTGCATTGGGGGTGGAGCATACACGAAATGAGTTGATCCCATTCCTGACAAATGGAATATATGATGAAGGTGAAGTCTTGCTGGCACTAGCTGAACAACTGGGTTCATTCACTCCACTGGTTGGCGGGTCAGAATATGTTCACTGTTTACTAGTAAGTTTTAATTATTCAATCTTCTTGAATGAGAAACTTTAAACACATTTTACATTATGTATTTAATTAGGAGCAGAGTTTATTTATTGTACAATTATTTTATTGCATGTTTTGATCCATATATATTTAAATTTATATATTTTAATATAGTCTAATTTCTTTGATTTAATTTTGTATAGAATTTTGTTTAATGAGTATTAGAGTTAACTACTAAGTAGCCATCCCTAGGTAAACACTTCGATGATGTTAGTGCCTTGATTGAAGCTATTGACAACAAATTCTCTTTTATTATACTTACTGAAACATGGTTGAAAGATGATACTACTCAACTCTTTAACATGCCTAACTACTCAGCAATCCACAACTGTCGTCAACTTCAGAGAGGTGGTGGCACTGCTCTTTACTACCACCAAGAACTAACATGCTTAAAAGAAATTAGAACTGGAGACTGCTATGGGGAGTATATCTTCGCCAGCTTCAGAGTCAAGGGTGCCGAGTCTATCCTGTCTGTGGGTGCAGTTTATAGAATTCCTAACACTGATGTGTCCGAATTCAACTCAAACCTTAGAAATCTAATACTTGATAACAGACTGAACAAAAACCACCTAATTATCGCAGGGGACTTTAATATTGACCTCTGCGAGCCAGAACACCCTACTGCTGTTAGCTTCCTCAACTGTATGAATTCCTGCTTCCTCATACCCTTAATCACTAGACCTACTAGAATCACTGATAGCACTGCCACGACTCTAGATCACATCTGGACAAATATAACCTCTCCGCTTACTTCAGGTATAATCACCGATAGCACTACAGACCATTACCCCACATTTCTCTTAACTAACATTAGCAAACCACCTCTTGAGTCAAGAGATACGTTTTAGACTACACAATGAAACTGCTATAGACAATTTTATAACTGCTACTGATAATGTCAACTGGGAGTCCGAGTTAGGTAACATAGAGGACATCAACCTAGCAGTTCAATCTTTTCTTCAAAAAACTCTTAGCCTTTATAATACCCACTGTCCTATGCTTACAAAACAAGTCACAACCAAAAGGCTTAACAATCCCTGGCTTACAAAGGGAATACTTAAATCTATTAATAAAAAACATGACCTTGAGAAAAAGTATAGGTTAGGAATTGTCTCCAAAGAATTCTCAAAGAATTACTCATTATTGCTATCTAAGATAATTAGACGAGCCAAAACTAAATACTACGAAGATAAATTTACCCAAATAAAGAGCAACATTAAACAAACATGGAGAACAATTTCACAAATATTGGGATCAAAGAAGTCTTTAAATAACAAACCGACTCTCCTGTCTAATAACGATGGTCAGCTTTCAGCCTCTGATTCTGCTATTGAGTTCAATAGGTTCTTCTCTTCCATTGGTTCATCCCTTGCTAATGATATTCCATCTTCCAGTACTGACATTAAGGACTATCTTACAGGGAACTATCCCCAGTCTCTGTACCTAAAGCCTATTAATTCCATTGACGTCAATGAGATAATCCTCTCCCTTAAAACCAAGTCTGGTGCCCTTGAGGAGATACCAACTTTAATCTACAAAAAAGCCTCCAGATCTTTAGCCCCTGCTATTGCTTTGCTCTTCAACAAGTCACTTGAACTCCAAACCTTTCCAGATATTCTAAAAAAAGCGAGAGTAACGCCTGTCCACAAATGTGGTGATCTCACAGATGTTAACAACTACAGACCTATATCAATCCTGCCAAACTTGTCAAAAATTTTTGAAAAACTAATCTATAAGCAGCTTTACTCATATCTAGCCAAACTCAATATACTTAGCCCTTGCCAATATGGCTTCAGGCCCAAAAAAAGCACTAACGATGCACTTATTAGTATGCTTAACTCGATTCATACAGCTCTTGATAAAAATGAGTTCCCTGTTGGGTTATTTGTGGACCTGCGTAAAGCTTTCGATACTGTCAACCACCAAAACCTTCTTCTTAACTTACATCATTATGGTGTCAGAGGTCACTCCCTACAATACCTCAAATCCTACGTTACTGACAGGCTCCAATGTGTTTCTGTGAATAATACAATTTCTTCCACCCTACCCATCAACATTGGTGTTCCCCAGGGCAGCATACTTGGCCCTCTCCTCTTTCTCATCTACATTAATGACCTTCCAAATGCCTCCCAACACCTCAAACCAATCCTATTTGCTGACGACACAACCTTCATTTACTCCAGTCCTGATCCCCTTGCTCTAAATGCCACAGTAAATACTGAGCTAAATAAAGTCCATCTGTGGCTAACTGCCAACAAACTCACCCTTAACATTGACAAAACTTTCTATATTCTGTTTGGCAATAAATCCTCTAATCAAATAAATCTCAAAATAAACAATACCCAAATTTGTAACAAATTAGATGGCAAATTCCTTGGCATTCTCATTGACCACAAGCTGAATTTCCAGGGACACATTCTAAACATATAAAAAAAAGTTTCAAAAACTTTGGGCATTCTTTCTAAGATCAGATATTATGTACCACGCCCTGCCCTGGTGACTCTCTATTACTCCCTTATCTATCCATATCTCAACTATGGTATTTGTGCTTGGGGCTCTACTACCCAAAATCACTTACGTCCTCTAATTACTCAACACAAAGCTGCTATTAGGACAATATCCAATTCTGGCCCCAGACATCACTCGGTACCCCTACTCAAATCCCTGAATATGTTAGACGTTAAGTCACTGCACATTCTCTCATGTGTATTATACATATATAAAACGCTAAACTGTAATGCCAATCCTGATCTCAAAAGCTTCATAGAAGGTTGTAACAGAACCCATGAGCACCACCCCAGAAATAAATACAGTTTTGATATTCCTAGAGTACGACTTAATCAAACCAGAAATGCTCTACAAATCAAGGGGCCCAGAATGTGGAATGACCTTCCCAACCATGTTAAAGACAGTACCTCTCTCAACCAGTTTAAGTTAAAAACGAAGCTATACCTAATAAATTCCCTGTAACCTACCTTACCCCTCTATTGTCAACCCATGTATGTTTTTTTTTTTTTTTGTTTTTCAAATCAACGCTGTTTTAATGTAATTTTCTGTAATAATTTGTAATTGTATTTGTGCTGTTTTCTCAACAATGTTCCCCCCTCTTTTACCTCTTTTTTTATTTGTACTCAACGCATTTTTTTCTTTTTACCCATTAGTTTTAAGCTTTAGTCATTAGTGTTTTTTCCTGCCCGAAACGCTTTGCGTAATAGTGGCTTTAGGCATTGTATGTACTAGCTCTATCTATAAAGCCAACAAACTTTGTAAAATCTCTTTATGTATGTACCTTTGCCTAAATAAAAATTATTATTATTATTATTATTATTATTTATACCTTGATTGTCTAGTAACCAACCAAAACAATGCTTAAGAAAATGACATTGTTTATCAAATAAAGTTTTTAACAAAAAATTACCGAGAGTGAAATTACAGGCAAACACTGGAATTGTCTGTCATGCTGAATGATAAGCAGAGCTGCTTTAACCCTTAAAGTGCGCATCACTTCATATGAAGTGTAAATCGTTTTACCAGTCAACTGCGCTTCACTTCATATGAAGTGTATGGGTACCGCGCACGATTTGAATGGCCCGCGGTGTAGCTGGGGGTCCCATACGCTGCCCAGGGGCTCTAGTAAACAGCGGCCATTTTGAAAAAAATTCCTGCTCACGATCCGAAGGCATGGGAGGCCTCAGTTTAGCGAGAGTCACCATGGCGAGCGCACGGTCAAACGCCTCACGGGCACGCACCACTCAGTCCCTCACCCCAGAGCAAATAGCCCACAAATTATTCTCTGAAGGTGAAGAAAGTGTGTTTGACGATTCAGACAACGATGAGGATTATACACAGTTGTCGGGTGATAGTAGCAGCAGCAGTGAAAGTGAGAATGACCGCCATGCCATGGCGAGGCCTATACGCTCTCCCATGCCTCCTCGCCCATTTTCTACCCCAATTCTACCACGACCTCACAGTTCCTGTGGATATTTTCTGTTTGAGGGTGACGAGTCAGAGGGAGGTGACTCCTTTTCTGGGTTTAGTGACTCAGATCAAAGTTTTATTGAGCCTGTGGCTGGTACCAGTGGTGTAACTGGGCGAGAAATTGTCGCGTCAGCAGCATCTCGCCCGGCCAAGCGCCACCGCATGGCACCACATGAGGGACCAAGACCCTCGTGTTCACGTGCACCCACCTCACGTGCACCCACCTCACGTGCACGTAGCCGCCGTGCTTCTCGCAGACGGTATTCAGCTCCTGGTCGCCGGTATGCATCGCTTCCTCGCCGTCTTTCCTCTGCATCTCGCAGGACGCCTGGTGTACTTGAGTGGAGTGATGGTGACGATTTTATTCCTAATATTCCTCACTTTGACGATAAAGATGTAGGGATTACAAACCTTTTCCCTAATCAAGGTGAGGACATGGCTGAGATGGAATATTTTACAGCATTCTATGATGAACCACTCATGGAATACATTGTACACCAAACAAACCTGCATGCTGCTTACCTGATTGAGAGGGAAATCACAGAATTTTCACGACTGCAGCGTTGGAAAAATACCACAGTGGCGGAAATGTATGTGTTTTTGGCACTCTGTTTGTTGCTGAAGCACTGTTATAAACATGCAATAAATGACTATTGGAGCAAGGACAAGACAATACCAACACCTTTATTCGGGAAATATATGTCACGAGACAGGTTTCAGATACTCCTCAGGTGTCTACATTTTGGAAGTGTTCAGGACTGAACACCTGATGATAGACTGTGGCGAGTGAGGCACTACATGAACGATGTTATTGGAAAATTCAGAGATTTTTACGTACCAGCACAGAAGCTGGTGGTTGATGAATCTCTCATACTTTTCAAGGGACGTGTTCCATTCAAACAGTACATTCCCTCAAAACGAAACCGATTTGGCCTGAAATTTTTTGTTCTTTGTGATTGTGAGACAGGATACGTGTTACACATGATTCTGTACTCGGCTAGTGATGTAGACATTCCCGGTAACGACGAACATGGATTCTCGGGGAGTGTAGTGAAGACCATCATGGCTCCGTGGATGAACAAGGGACACATTTTATACACAGATAATTACTATACAAGTCCCTTGCTAGCTCGGTTCTTGCTAGAAAATAGAACCGGATTGGTTGGTACAGTAAAGCCACAACGAAGGGAAATGCCTGTGTTTGACAACGACATTGCAGTTGGTGAGTGTCAGAGAAGGAAAAGTGATAACATTCTGTCAGTTCGGTGGAAAGACAAAAGAGAGGTGAACTTGTTGACAACAATTCATGATGGAACAATGGTGAACAGTGGGAAAGTGAGCCATAAAACAAACGCACCACTATATAAGCCAGACTGTGTTTTAGACTATAATATCAACATGCGGTTGATTGATAAATCAGACATGATGATTGGCACTGCAGAGTGTGTGCGGAAGACATGTAGGTGGACGAAAAAAGTGTTCTTCCATCTTGTGGACATGAGCATGCTGAACTGTTTCAACATGTACCTTGTGAGAACTGGACGTAAGCCCACTTTCCGTGACTTTGTATTTGATGCTGCAATACAGTTATTAGGAAAGTTTGCAAAAGATGTCCCAGGTATTCAGCGGCCCATCATAAACCCACTGTTGCAGCATGCTGGTACTCCACGCCTCGCTCACACTGAAGGCTTCCTAGCACACAAACTTAAGTATTTGCCACCTGGTGTGAAGCGTGCAATAGCCCAACGTGATTGCTTGGTGTGTAAAACAACGACACGTAGAGACAAGAAATGGAAGCTTGTGCAAACATGGTGTGAAACGTGTGGTATCCCATTATGTGCTGTTGACTGCTTCAATGACTACCACAGTCTAGAAATCTTCTAAGTGTGCTTCAAAGTGTGTACAGCGTGTGCGAGTGTGTAAATATGTAAACATATAAGCAGATAGCGTGTGCGTGTGTGTAAATATATACAAATATTAGCAGAACATACAATATAATAGACTATAATGACATATTATATTGCCGTAATTGAAAACATTTGTGTGCGCCTGTGTATACTCAAATATGCAACAATTATTGATACAAAATATGTTCAAACAGTATTTGAAACACAATTAGTGAAAAAAAATTAGATAAAATGCGCTTAGACATTGTAAATAAATAGCGCGAAAATATATTTGTGGCAACTCTGGCTGTTTGAGGACCGCGCGCAACACCTCCCGGGCGTGTACTGCATGAGCGAACATGCAGATTGTGACGTCATCACCGAGCTTCTCGGCTCTATTGCAACAAAAGTAAGTACAATAGAATTTTTTTTGTATTTTTCCCGTGATCAGTGAACAGAACTTAACAGATTAGCAAAAAAAAAAAATTTTTTTTTGTTTCAAAATGACATGCGCCTGTGCGGATGGCAGGATATTAGACCCCGAGCATGTTAAGGGTTAAGTGTACTGCACTGTCTGGTGTGACAAAGAGAAAGCTCTTTATTTACATCATTTTGGTAGATTGGATAAATTTGGTTCTTAGCATGGATTAGTTCACTCAGCCTTTTTTTTTTTTTTTTCTGGCGGGAGCCCCTTTGGCTCCCCAGAGCTTACTAGGCAGATGTGCTAATGTCAGACTTTGGCATTAGTCATGTGTATGGAGTTCTGTGGGCCTACTGGGGACCATGAGCCAGAACCTGGCCCCCTCAGAGAGGCAAGGGGAGCAATGGCCTATAGAAACCCCCATCGTGAGGTTATCTTGAGATGATTTCGTGGCTTTTTAGTGTCCCCGCGGCCCGGTCCTCGACCAGGCCTCCACCCCCAGGAAGCAGCCCATGACAACTGACTAACACCCAGGTACCTACTTTACTGCTAGGTAACAGGGGCATAGGGTGAAAGAAACTCTGCCCATTGTTTCTTGCCGGCGCCTGGGATCGAACCCAGGACCACAGGATCACAAGTCCAGTGTGCTGTTTGCTCGGCCGACCGCCATCCCCATATAATTTACCTACTCCCACTACCACATTCTAATTAGCTTTGTTAGTGAATGATTGATAGTCGCAAGCTTAAGGAGCTCTCGACTATCAATCATTCACTAACAACTGTTGGGGTTTTTAAACAGGTGTTATAATTATTGTTATTCTCGGTGAGCAACCGTATCAGAACTTATCCTGGCAAGGTCGCCAATGTTGGGGTTTAAGGTATATATAGTTCCACTCTCTGGTGGTGAACAACAGTTATCTCAATGTCACTCACCGTAGCCCTGCGGGTCTTCACTCTATCCTCACAGCGCCACTGCACGCCAGGAGAGTATCCCAGTCAATCCCAACCGGCCTCTGATTGAGAAGGAGTGGGAACACGACTCGTTCACGTAACTGTCGTGTGCCCGCCCCAACAATTGGGCTTTACTGTTAACCACAAGGTCGCCAACTGGTGTTTTCGGTATCCAGTAACACCTCAGTGGACTGGATGAATTGTGGTAGCCTTGGCAAGGTCACACTCAATAGATCAGGGATCGGGCAGGTACTTACTCTTATCACTCTTTGCTTTCAAGTATAATATAGCCACAAGATAAATGGAGGGGATGATATTAAACACAGAAGTATTTTGTAATTTACTTAAAATTCGTTCAAAGATATCACAAGGTCATCTCAATAAATAATCAGCTGATCCAGGCAGGAGTCGGTCGTTCCCACGTATATCATACACTCACTACGGTGGCAACACTTCCCCCCCTCTTGTCAATGTCACGATCAGCTGAGCGCCCCCTCTGCGCGAAAGTTTATTGCTTGTTTTCCTGGCGTCACGCGCGATGTTTCTTTAAGTTCTCCACTATTACTAGAATCTTGCACACTCGATATTTGCAACAATAGCACGTATTACTTAGCTACACTGTACTCGGGCTTAAACAGTCGTTTCTATAATCACTGCGACAATAATTCACTGTAACGGTTTTACACTGCCCTTCATTCAATGATATCTTATGGATTGTTTAACACTGGAGTTCTCAGTACTTCCTTTCGTGGGCGATAACACAATAAATCACTGCACCCACAAATGGTTATTCAATGCACGAACATAGACATATATAATATAAATAAATCAGACATCAGTAAATGGTAAATAAATAGATACTGGGCACTTAGCCTAACTTCCGAATACTGGCATAATATTATATATAATTTCTCACTATATGTTCACATTAAAGTATCATGAAAGATATTCAAAACACAGTAAATTCACCAATTGTTCCTGGTGCCTGTACACACCAATAATATATATATAAGTATCGTGAGTACTCTTGATAGTACTGACCTGCACACTGGTGCCTTACTGTGACATTGGTGAGCCTTGCTCACGACATACAAAATCCTCAGGCTGAATAATATAGCCGAATAATATAGCTGACTAAAGGGGAATGGGGAGGGATACTAGAACCACCTACTTTCACCTATCCTCCGATGAGAGTTGAGTTGTAGCTCCTGGTCCTGGTGTCGGGAACGCCCCCACACACACGTTGTCGTGTCCTCCAGGAACCACTCGCTGTCCCACCGTTTAGCACGTCGTCTCCGTGCCTCCTTCCCAGCAGGTCCGTGCTCCTCCTCGACTTCTTGTAGGGTTGGAGTCGGTCTCCTGGCCGTCGACTTCTCCCAACTACGGCTGTCCGCCTACTTCTCGGCTGGAGTCGTACGGATTCCCAACTAGTCCTCTTCTTCCTCTGCTACCCAGTGGCTCTGGTCAGCCACTACGCCATCACGAACTGGTGAACTGCCTCAGACGTCGCCTACGTCACTGCACAGACTTCACTTCTTCTGGCACAGTACTTGTCCTGGAGCACTTGTTGCTCAATAACCGTCGATTCCTTCTCTGGTTCAACACATGAACTAAAGAAGACTTCACAGAGTACTGGCAGACTTCAGGTGACGCGTAAATCCACGGGTGCGGGAAACAACTGTCAAACTGACAGGACCAATCGTCGCACGTCCGACCTCCTTGACGTATCGTGTCTGACTGATGGCGCCAACGCGGCGCGCTGCCCGGACCCCCTTCCTTCGTGACGTCACTTTCGCCACGGGAGGTTTTCATTGGCTCCCTGTGCCACATTGCTGTCGGTGACCAATCCGGTGTCACTGACGTCACACGGTTTTGGCGGGGAAACAGGAGAGCCAGCGCCATCTTGGCTTCCTAAAGGGCCTAAACCACAGGCCAAAATATTACTATTTCACAAATTTCTCGGCTCTCCGAGAACACTCCACTCTCCCACATATATCAAATTGATGCCTGCGACGTAGAGAACGCTTGGGTAAAGTGGACATGACTCTTACTGCAGGCGTGGGAGAAATATAAGGGGGGGAACACCATCACACAACCCATGTGGTTGGAAGCATTCTATGTCTGCCATCGACCAGGTCAGGCACCCAGAAAGGTAAGCATCCCAAAATAAACTCCCTATTCTGGTGAAAATATTGCTACCAAAAGCCGAACAAGTGGATAGAACTCCCCTAAAAGAAACGAGCAAACAAGCGTGACGTCACACGTTGCTGCGCCACTGTCTGCACAGCTCCCCCCTCCCCGGGAGGGGGAAGGGGTAGCCCCAGACCCCCTATGCTAGCTATCCACCGGTCAGTTTTTAGGCTGATGCCAGAGGCTACGGTTGTGTGTTCTTGCTCCAGACATAGTTTCAGCACTGTGCTTTGAGTGTTATGGCTGTCTTCTAGGGGATGCGAGAGCCTGGAGTTATTCTCCAGTACTCAGGCTGCATGCGCCTTGGGTTCCCTTCCCTAGGTGCCCTGTAAGTACTGCCCTTGGAGCTTGGGGTTACCTTCCACAAGTTTCTTGGGTCCTGCTTCTGCTGGCCATGTTTTACTGCTCGGTTTTTCGGCTGCCCTTTGGGTAATTGGGTATTTTGTCTCCCTTGTTTACCTTAGGGTAAGAGGCAGTTTGCACTGGTTCGGAGGTCGGGGTGCTGCACAGCTTGTTTTCACTGATTATAGCGACCGGCTCTGTTCCTCTAGGGAACGCTGTCCTCTTGCGGGGTTTTCTTTTTCTTTTTGCCTTGTAGGGGGATCTGACCTGCCTATTGCCTACTTGTGCTTGACCTATTACAGTTCTCTGGTGATGTCCCCTGCTAGGTCCCCCATGAGTGTACACGTCCCTGGGGTGCAGCTTTAGTGAGTTTGCTTGATAGTTTTGGTGCTGGTTAGCAGTACCCTGCCTGGGGTTACCTGGGTGTGAGTCTCGTTAAGTGCTCAGGGCCCTGGGAAACCCTTGGGGGCACATGGGTCTGATGGATGTGACCCCGGAGATTCCCCTCGCTTCGTTCAAGTTTGAGGGTTGTTCGGTCCCCTTGTCTCAGAGGGACCTTCACTGTTTTTACCTCCATCACGCTGCCTGTTGGGTCGGTGACACTTTTGACCCTGAGTCCTGTGAGTTCTGCTCACAGGACTCGGATCTTATGAGGGTACAGGCGGCAAAGGTGTTACATGCGCGTTTTAGGTTGTTGCAACACGCTCGGTTGGTTGCTCACCCAGATGCCCCGAGGCTACCCCGTTTTGCTTATAGGGACCCAAACTTGGGGACGGAGGTTGCTTCGACCTTGGTTCAGTCTCCTCTCATCCTTGCCCTCCTGTAGTTCGTTCGGTCCCCCCCCCCCCTCCCCTGCTTCCAGCCCCCGAAGCGTCTGAGGGCTTCAGAGCCAGAACAGGATTTAGATGGTCTTGAGACTTGGGCAGTCTTGG
Organism: Procambarus clarkii; assembly: GCF_040958095.1. NCBI lineage: Eukaryota > Metazoa > Arthropoda > Malacostraca > Decapoda > Cambaridae > Procambarus > Procambarus clarkii. The sequence goes on along the minus strand of NC_091197.1, from coordinate 36,209,222 downwards.
GGGATGCCCCTTCTAGTGTGGCAATGGATGCAATAAAGTCTAGTCTCCCTGCCGAAGCCACCGGGTTTGACCAGTGGGCCCCCTTCTGTTCAGCTTACGCGGCTGCGCAGGCCTTGTCTTTTGAGGCCAGTGCTTTGGGAGATGACTCGGCCCCCCGGGTCCTGCAGAGGAGGATCCTGGGGTGGGGAAAGGGCTGACTTGGGGGCCTTGGGCCCTGCTGAACCCATCCCGGGTTTTTCTACCCTCTGAGCGGGGCTTGTTGTTACAAGGAGATGGGTTCTCTTTTCCCCCCCTCTGCGTACAAATTGGATTTGGTGTCTGCCCCTCCCCGGGTTTGGTTCAGTGTTCCCTGGGTGCATCGGTTCCGTCCTTCCGGAGGTTTTCGGCTTCTCGTATCCAACCTTCTGTGGTGCGGGCAGCCCTTGCGGCTTACCTCCTGCGTGACCCGGATTATGCCTCGGTGATGGATCCGTCTTCGTTCAGGTTTGGGACTACTTTCCCTTTCTGGGTCCGTTACGAGGTTCCGGAGTCGTCCTGGCTGGCAGACTGTCCTGTCTTTGCTTTAGAGGCTTGGCATTCTTTCTGCCGTACCCGCACGCTTGAATGGCACGAGGCTGCGACTGTGGTTCAGGTTTTCCTGGGGGGTGACCTGAAGCACCTTAATGAGTGCTTGTTTGCCCCTGTCCTTTTCCCGGATGTGGGCGTGGTGCAGCTCCATGTGTAGGTTCCCTCCCTCTCAACTGTGCAGGTTGTTGAGGACATGCGCGCCAGTGGCCTTTTGGCCTTGCATTTCTTTTCCTTCCTGGAACTGTCTTCGGACTGGCTTGAGGAGGATGTAGGGGTACTTGGGGCCGTCCCTGGGTCCGGTGTCTAGGATTCGGTGGCCCACTTGTCAGCTGTCTTGCTGAAGCTGTTTGTGCTGATCCTGCGGGATGTGGTATCCCTGTTCTATGCTTCCCGGCTCGCGTATCGGCAGGTGGTGCTTGTCTCCTCCCTGGAATCAGCCTGGGCCTTGGCTCTTAGGAAGTCTTCTCCTTTTTGTCTTCTGCTTTTTGAGGATTCGGCCGTGGCGCAGCATATTCAGGCTGCTTCAGCTACTTGTCGGCCTATTATGTCTGACTTGTTGGTTCTCTGGGAGTTCCGGGGGGGCCTTCCCGGAGGGGTCGTGCCAGGGCTCGGGGGTTCCTCTCGTCGTGGTAGGCCACAGGTGCCGGGTTCAGGTCCAGCGCCGCCTTTAGTCCCGCCTTCAGTCCCACCTTCGTCTGGTCGGTACGGTGGTCGCTCTGTGCGAGGTTCTGGGTCTCATAAGGGGCGCTGGCCCTTTTGCGGTTTGCCCCATTGAGGGGCATTGGGTGGAGGCTTGCGCTGTTCACTCACGCTTGGTCCCACAATTTGTGGGCATTTCGGGTCATTTCTCTAGGCCTGCAGTGGCATTGGGTGGCCCCCTCCTCTTTCGGGAGGATTGAGGCTGGCGGGGGCAGGCCTCTTCCCCCGAGATCTGTCGAGTCGTCTTGGAGTGGGTTCGCTTGGGTGTGGTCCTTTCGCGGTTTGCCCCATTGAGGGGCATTGGGTGGAGGCTTGCGCTGTTCACTCACGCTTGGTCCCACAATTTGTGGGCATTTCGGGTCATTTCTCTAGGCCTGCAGTGGCATTGGGTGGCCCCCTCCTCCTTCGGGAGGATTGAGGCTGGCGGGGGCAGGCCTCTTCCCCTGAGCTCTGTCGAGTCGTCTTGGAGTGGGTTCGCTTGGGTGTGGTCGAAACTACGACGTCCCTCAGGTGGGTTTCCCGTCTATTCCCAGTACCGAAACGGGACAGTGCGGACCAGCGGTTCATTCTGGACTTCTCCCGCCTGAACCCCTGGGTTCATTGCCCCTTCTTTCGGAGGACTACACTATCCCAGGATCGCCTTATGTCGGAGCCGGGTGCTTGGATGGTGTCCTTGGACCTCCGTGACGCTTATTGGCACGTCCCGATTTATCCGGGGTTCAGGAACTGGCTCGGGTTTGTTGTGGGGCATCAGGGTTACCGCTTTCGTTGTCTCCCATTTTGTTGAAGCTGGCACCTCGCGTGTTCACATGCCTTACACGGGTCGTAGTGGCGTGTGTCTACGTCTGTTTGGGTGTTGGCCTACCTCGACGACTGGCTGGTTTGGGCTCCCAGTCGGTCCAGTTGTCTGCTAGCCAGTTATTTGGTTCTGTCCCAACTCGCCGGTTTCGGGTTCTTCGTGAACTGGAGGAAGTCCCATCTGGTTCACTTCCAGGTTCGGACATGGCTGGGTTTTGTGTTGGACTCTTGGACCGCTTCCTTATCTCTCCCTCTGGAGTCTCTCCTGCGGTTGTGGTCCCACTTGCGCCTGTTTATGGGGGTCTCTCAGAACACCCAGCAGTTGCTCGAAGGTCTGTGCGGGAGCCTAAACTTCGCAATGATGGTCTACCCGCCGGGTAAGGTTTGACTTCGTTGGCTGTTCTGGTTCCTTCGGGAACGTCCCATCCACCTCTCTCGCGATCGCTGGGTTCGGACCCCGGAGGCCTTGCGTCAGCTGCTGCATCGCCGGCTTCCTCTTCAGGTTTTCGGGGTTCAGTGCCTTGGCACCTACCCGAGCCCTCGCTCGATGTGTTCATGGACGCGTCGTCTCTCGGCTGGGGCTTTGTGACCAGTGCTCACCAGGCCAGCCAGGGACGGTGGGGGTCCGTTCTTCCGTCGAGCCCATAGCATGGTGCGGGAGTTTGCAGCTGCGTGGTTCGTTCTTCTGAGGATTCGGGTCGCCCGTGGATCGACGATCCAACTCCATTCGGACTGCTCCCCAGTGGTTCATTGTCTGAACCGGGGTGATTCGATGAGGTCCTTGCGGACCTGAGGTCCCTCCCTCAGGTCCGCATTTTTTTCGCGTATTTTTGACATCCAGCCTCAGAACTGACAGGTGGATAGCCGGCGTAGGGGTTCTGGGGCTCCCCCTTCCCCCTCTCAGGGAGGGGGGAGCTGCGCAGACAGCAGTGCGGCGACGTGTGATGTCATGCTCATTTCTTTTAGGGGAATTATATCCACTTGTTCGGCTTTTGTTAGCAATATTTTCACCAGAATAGGGGTTTGTTTTGGGATGCTTACCTTTCTGGGTGCCTGACCAGGTCGATGGCAGACATAGAATACTTCCAAATATACGGGGGTTTCTACAGTATCCACTCAATTTAACGGCCTCTTTTATACCGATCTGCCGGTATTAACGACCGGTTTGGGAGCCCAGTATCTGGAGCCTGCTATACCGGTCTGCGGTCGATATTACCGACAGTCGGTATTGGGTTTGTTGTGGCATCAGCGTCCCCTCACATGGCGACCAGGCCGCCACCGACCTGGATCGTCCAGAGTCATATATTACATCTTAATTTTCTTTTAAAATGATTCACTTTAATGAAGAAAATTGTAAATTATTATTAATAAAATATTTTGAAACAGTTTTTATTAAGCAAAAGTCTTTGTTTTCTTATTAAATACCTTTTATAGTATGTATAGGCACTAGGTATTTTTTTCCCCACTGACCTAGTATGTACTCCGCCGGGCCATGTGTTCCCATTGTTTACCGTGAACTTGCGCGGCTAGCTTCAATTGTGAAGGATATTACTGTACTGTAATTGTGATCTTTTTAATTTACAAAATGCCAAAAGTTACCCAAAGGAAGCGCCTGACGGTTGCACAGAAGCTGGAGTTAATTAACACTTTCGCGTTCCACAGACTTAATAAGTCGTCACTCTTTTTTCTACTGAATGTGTTCCAGTGACGCATTTTTGCGTCACTCGATATAAAAATTTGTAAAAAAAAAAGTTTCTATGCGATCTTCAATTTTTTTTTTTTGAAATGAGCGCCATTGTTTTCCCACAATCCTCCGTAGGCCGCATGGGATTCTGGGTCACGCCATGCGGTCGGCCTAGTCCTTTGTCAAACGTCTCTCGTGACCGGACTACCGCGCTCCCGCGTCCAGAACCTGTGCCACTCTCTGCCCTGTGTAGCAGTGTTTATTCGTTCCTGTCTCCTTACAACGCATTATTACTTGCAAACATGGATCGTGGTAAAGGACAGAGCACCTCTACCCCCAAGAAGGATAGTGAAATGACCAAGGGAGATAAGTTGAGTGAGCTGTACAAAATGTTCAGCAATGTGAAGCTTACCCCTAGTAAAATTCCTGATTTGTTGGATCGTTTGTCAGATGTGGAGGCAGATGCTGAAGGGGAAGAGCGTCAGAGTGATTTCAGTAGTGATAATGAGGGGACAGCGTCGTCTGATGAGTTTGATTCATCATCGAGTGAGGAGAGTAGCGAGGGGATTGAGGATGAGTCAGCGGATGTGGGCCGCCCCAAGGCACCTGTAAGGAGGCGTGCAGGACGTCTTCAACAGCCTAATCCCGATGCTGCCTGGTCAACTGACAATACACCACATATTGTAGGCAGTTTCAGTGCCACACCAGGCATAACTGTCCCAGTGCCAATTACCCCCCTGCAATTTGTTCAATTATTTCTGACCCGTGCCCTAATTGAGTTCATCACAGTGGAAACTAACAGGTATGCCAGGCAGTTTATTCAGAATGCTTCCAGGCGCACTATGAGGTTGTGGAAGGAGGTATCTGCGAAGGAAATGGCAAGGTATTTGGCTTTATCAATCTTGATGGGTATTGCACGACTCCTAACAATGCACATTTTGAGGTTATTACTTCTTCATACTTTGCTGTGGGTAGCTCTATATATATTCCAGTTCTTAGTGCTCAGATTGGTATGTCTACATAGTGCATCTTCTTGCGAGTATTTTGACACCAAAATGAACAATGTAGCACAAAAACTTCCATTGGAACAATATTTTTGTTTGTCGGGTGTATTGGGTGTACCGGGCGTGGAAACGGGTGTTTGGGCGGGTGAGGCATCGACGTGTTTGGGGGTGTTTGGGGGTGAGGCGCGCACGTGTAACCCACTTTTATGCATATGTCTGTGAAGGCAATTTTATTGCGATCACCGTGATACCAAACAAAACCATATGCAACAAGTTTTGACTTGATAAACACAATCAGAGTAGCAACATATAGGGAGAGTTTAGCGGAGTTTAGCGTGAGCGCGAAACAAAGCACGCAGTTCTTTGGTTGCTGGTCGCCTAATGTTAGCTTTGGTGAAATGTTATACATATGTTCTTATAGTACATTTCATTAGCTACACAGTGATACCAAAAAAAAACACGTACATCGAAAATGAGGGTCACAGACATGAGGAGAGTATAAACTTTTCAGTTGTGGTTGAGCGCATGTGCAGCTGGGCGCGCTCCGGCGGGTAACCCTAAGCCAACTTCCCACATTCCTGTGGGTGGGGCGACACCATTATTTATTGTGTATATTTATATGTCCGTGTAGGGAATTTTATTGCGGTCACAATGATACCAAAATAAACCACGAATAATAATTCTGGGGTTCGCAAACATAAAAACATCGTAAACATTGATGCCCGGTTTTACGCTCACAGCTAACGACCGCCACAGTTTGTTATTCGGTGTGGTTCTCATGTTGTCTTTGGTGACATTTTATATATATATTCCTCTAGAGCATTCTCTCGCGAACACAATGATACCAAATTTAAATACATGCCGCCAAAATTAAGCTCCCCACCCCGAAAAGATTATAAACATTTTAGTGCTGACGCGCAGTAGGCCGACACGAACGGCCCACTTAGGGCTTACCGTCAGCCTATTCCCAGGGAGCGCGAAAGTGTTAAGAAACTTGATAAAGGATATTCTCATGCACGAGCAGCAGCAGAGTTTAACATCGGGAAAAGTACAGTAAGTGACATCAAGAAACAGAAGGATACTCTATTAAAATATGCCTGAAAATAAGTGTACATACAGTATGTACCCTGTATACAATATAAACAATATAAAACAAGCGCTGCAGAGGATGACGTAATCTTCACAGCTTCGTAATCTTCAGCTTCATTAAAAGTAAGTCAATTTACCAATTTTATTATAGTATTACAAGATATTAATTGTTTTTTTTTTCAACAAAAGCTACATATTAGTCTCTGCAAATGTATATTCTATCGTCAGCAGAGAATAGGTGAGCTCAAAATATTTCGCCTTGGCTAGCTCTCAGTGGCAAGGCTCGATCGCCATTGTTATGGCATGGCCGCCACAGCCTGTGTTGTAACATTAAAAATACATTACCTGCACTGTTCAGGGTAAATCAAAACACATCTCTAAAATATTATTGAGAAAATATTAACTTGCTGATTGATACATGAAATATTTTGCAATACAAAGGAATGAATCAATTTTTTCCCACCCATCTGGGCTTGATCAGACCGTGTTCACACATCCATGCAGCAGCCAACAACTGGCTTAATCGTCGGTGTGGCACTAAATTGGAATGCAATTACACAATGAACTTTATTTAATTTTAGTTATACAGTATAAAATATATCCTACCTGAATGTTACTTGAAAAATTACCCGACCCGACTTAACTTCGGAAATAACGGAGCTCCGTAAATAACGACTAGGGCTCAGCCCCATATAGGCTGTTAAATTGAGTGGATACTGTATAGGCCATTGCTCCCCATGCCTCTCTGAGGGGAACCAGGTTCTGGCTCGTGGTCTCCGATAGGCCCACAGAAGGTAGGCTCCATACACATGACTGATGCCAAAGTCTGACATTATCATATCAGCCTAGTAAGCTCCTGAGCGCCTCCGGGTCTCGCCCAAATTATGGCGTTTCATTACATTCAGCGCTGGTTTTTTGCCTCATTTTCATATATTTGTTGGTTCTTTTCTTGCAGCCGCCTCTTGAGGGTTTAGCTACAGTTGAAGAGAAAGATGTGCGAGATAAAGCAGTTGATTCATTGAGGAAAATTTGTGTGGAACACAACTCGGAAGACCTTGAAACTCATTTTGTACCTGTAGTTAAACGCTTGGCTATCGGTGACTGGTTTTCATCACGTACTTCTGCCTGTGGCCTGTTCTCTGAGTGTTACCCAAGATTATCAGTGGCTACCAAGGGTAAGATTTTTTATTATTGCAACATTTCCTTTTCTGTTTTGAGTGTTGTCCAGCAAGCCATCCTCCTGTTTAGATAGTACTTATAGTGATGACGATCCATAATCAACAATTTATAGTAATTTTAATTTTAGTAGAACTTTCAACTACAGTATTTGCTAAATATGGAAATTTAATTTTGGAATTAATGCAAAATTTTACATATTTGCTACAATTCTCGCAATATACTATATTATATTCTGATATTTGAACTTTATTGAAGTGCTCAGCTCCTTTGGTTCATTGATGAATGTTCTATTTTCAATCCAGCTAGAAATAATCTCGTCATAATAGATTTGAATATGCATTGATGCTCCACCATAACACATCTCCTATCATCACCATTCGTGCAGTCATCTGGAGCAGAAAACCTCCACATAAAATTCACCTTTCATTTAAACATAAATGACTACAATAGGTTAGGTAAGGAAATTCAACAGGAGAAACAGCTTTTGTCAGCACAGATGGAGGAAGTTACACAGGGAATAGAACAGTGCAAGAAAGATATGCAACTCACCTATGCACAAGTGGCCAAGGAGAAGGAAAAAATTGAAGAAGCAGTAAAGGAAGTCAAACACTGCAGCAACCAAGATAAAACAAACATTAGGCTGGAAGTGAGAAAAGAATTGGCATCTAACCCGAAGTTGGTGCAAAACACAGTTGATCAGAGTAAGTCCCTGATCATTTTTGGCTGCAAAGAAAAGGAGATAACATCTAGGTCAGAAAGAGCTGTATAAGAAGCAAAAGTAGTAGATAAAATTGTTGGCCTCGTGGAAGGTCTTACAACCATAGAGAATGTGTGCGACTACAGGGGAATAGGCAGATATGTAAAAGGGAAAGATTGACCTTTGAGATCACCCTAAATGGTACCAAACAGATGGAAGAAGTACTAAGGAATGCTAGAAAATTACAAAGTGATGAGGATGGGAAAGTGTGGTCGTTAAGACAAGATCTTACAAAAGAAGATAGAGAGAAGCTGAAACTGAACCTCGCCGAGGCAAAACGTTTAAATGAGAGCAGGAATGAAGAAGAAATCAATTCTTTTTTCTACAAAGTGATAGGGGTAGGCAGACCAGTAAAGTGGTACATAAAGGCAAACCAACAAAATCATTAGAGAAAGGGGGAGTGAAAAATAAGAAGAGGGGGAACAAGTTCCTGAAGATTGCATACACCGACATAGATGGAGTAAGATCGAAGATACTGGAGTTAATTACCTAAGTGTAGTTACAGGATGAGAGCTGGTGTCCCGTCTTCCCAGCACTCTTTATCATATAACGCTTCGAAACTACTGACAGTCTTGGCCTCCACCACCTTCTCCCCTAACTTGTTCCAACCGTCTACCACTCTGTTTGCGAAAGTGAATTTTCTTATATTTCTTCGGCATCTGTGTTTAGCTAGTTTATATCTATGACCTCTTGTTCTTAAAGTTCCAGGTCTCAGGAAATCTTCCTTATTGATTTTATCAATTCCTGTTACTATTTTGTATGTAGTGATCATATCACCTCTTTTTCTCCTGTCTTCTAGTTTTGGCATATTTAATGCCTCTAACCTCTCCTCGTAGCTCTTGCCCTTCAGTTCTGGGAGCCACTTAGTAGCATGTCTTTGCACCTTTTCCAGTTTGTTGATGTGTTTCTTAAGATATGGGCACCACACAACAGCTGCATATTCTAGCTTTGGCCTAACAAAAGTCGTGAACAATTTCTTTAGTATATCGCCATCCATGTATTTAAAAGCAATTCTGAAGTTAGAAAGCGTGGCATAGGCTCCTCGCACAATATTCTTTATGTGGTCAGGTGATAGTTTTCTATCTAGAACCACCCCTAGATCTCTTTCTTTATCAGAATTCTTTAAAGATTTCTCACATAATATATAGGTTGTGTGGGGGTCTATGTTCTCCTATTCCACATTCCATAACATGGCATTTATTAACATTAAATTCCATTTGCCAAGTGGCGCTCCATGTACTTATTTTGTCTAGGTCTTCTTGAAGGGCATGACAATCATCTAAGTTTCTTATCCTTCCTATTATCTTAGCATCATCAGCAAACATGTTCATATAATTCTGTATACCAACTGGTAGATCATTTATGTAGACAATAAACATCACTGGTGCAAGAACTGAACCCTGTGGTACTCCACTTGTGACATTTCTCCAATCCGATACATTGCCTCTGATCACAGCCCTCATTTTGTAATCAAGTGATGTAATACATCACTGTATGTATTAATATGTAATACTGTATTACATACTGTATACAATACTGTATATAATACTGCAGTGGCTCTGTATATAATAATACTGTATATAATACTGTATTACATCAAGTGATGTAATACAGCTGCAGGCACCAGACATTGTTGCACTCACGGAGACAAAACTTGAAGATGTTATTTTAAATGAGGTCATATTCCCAAGGGGCTACTCAATTTGGAGACGGGACAGAAAAATCAGGAAAGGCGGTGGTGTTGCTGTGCTGGTGAAAGAACACCTAAAGGTGAACGAAATAATGACTGCCAATCCACAAGAAGTTGACATAATAGCACTAGAGATCTGCCATGAGGATGATAAACTAATGATCATAAATGCATATAGTCCTCCACCACCAAACAGCATATGGTCAAGGGAGGAGCTAGATAGTAAACGAGAAAGTCTTATAACAATACTGAGAGAGATCATAGCGAGAGCGGATAACGATAGATCACGACTGTTGATAGTCAGCGACTTCAACTTGAAATCCATAGACTGGGAAGCATATGAAGCTAAAACAGAAGATTTTTGGACCTGTAAATTTGTAGACCTCATCCTGGAAACATTCTTGTATCAACATGTTAAACAAGCTACGAGGATGAGGGAAGGGGACGTTCCCTCCATGCTAGATTTGATATTTACCAGGAAGGAGGAAGAAATATTTGACATTCAGTACTTTCTTCCCTTGGGTAAAAGTGACCATGTCTTTTCGGGAATAAAGTATGCAATGCGTTATAATCTGGAAGAAAATATGAAGGTTGATGCTATTGAAAAACCTGACTTTAGGATAAAAAAATAACAGCAATATTGCAGAGTCAAGTAATATAAACGATGAGAGCAACAGTGAGACAGAGTGCATAAATGAAGGAATTGGGACAAAAGATGGAGATGGCTCCAATAAAGAGGTAGACAAGACAGACACAGATATGAAAATATCTGATATAAACCTTGAAAAATGCAAAAACTGGAACACATTTGCAAATTCTATGCTAAAGGAATATGCAAATATGGAAAATTAGGAGCAAAATGCCATTTTCTGCATCCTCGAAAATGCAGGAACATGTAGGCGAGGGGTACATGCCGTTTTGGAACAGGGTGTTGATACTTCCACCCTAAATTATGTCAATTTTCAATTAGGGACAAAAAATGCTACAATCTTCAGTGTCCGGAATTCCACGTGAGAGGTACACAGCGTTATAGACGGGAAGATCAATATGACACTACTGGAAATTTTTTAGAGGAAGGCAGAAACAGAGTAATAAATATAAGAGAGAGGAACAGTCAGATGGAACCACTACAGGATTACAGAGGGGAAGGGAGATACCCACAAGACTGGAATACAAACTATCAACAAGCACACAGGTGCTACACCACACAACACCCGTCCTACTACCAAAACTGGACGAATCACTTCCAAAACAACACACCCTGGACGCAAACACAGTAGCCTCCTTACCAAAGCCTCAGATATTAACACCAAGTAAGGCATCCAGCACTTCCACTAACACGATAACATCATTTATATTTGCCAAAATCCAGGTTATAAAAACACGCAAATCCAACAAAGTTCACTTTATTGATGGTCTCCTTCATGAGGCAAATGCAGTGTTTGCAGCCCTAACAGAAACCCACACAAAGGACTACCATGATGGTGAAATATGGATCTCAGAGTACAATCTTTTCAGATGTGATAGGAAACACCGGCTTCAGGGTGGGGTCAGCCTCTACATCAAAGACACACTCATATGTACTGAGCTGCTAAACACCTCAAATGATATGGTGGAAGTGCTGATAATCAAAATAGAGATTCTAAATGTAGTTATTGTCCTTGTATATAAGTCACCGGAGGCAAACCCTCAGCAGTTTAAAGACCAACTAATGAAAATAGAACACTGCTTGGAAAACCTCACAAATCCAGCTCCGAACATCATCCTGCTTGGGGACTTCAACCTACGGCACCTGAAATGGAAGCACCTGGCTAATACAGTAATATCAGAAAGAATACCAGGAAGTAGCCTAAATGAACAGGCACATGCAAATGACCTGCTACGGTTGTGTGACAGGTTTGCCTTAAACCAGCAAATAGTAGAACCAACTAGGAAGGAGAACACGCTGGACCTCATTTTCACTAATAATGATGAATTGATCAGGAACATAATGATTACAAATACCTGCTACTCAGATCACAACTTAATTGAAGTTATGACAACCATGGGGAGTAGACCTTCAAAACCAGTCCAGATTCCCGGTGGAGGAGATTTCAGCAAATTCAACTTCAATAATAAACAGATAAACTGGGAGCAAATAAACCAGGACTTCACAGAATTAAACTGGGAAGAACAGCTAGAAAATGCAAACCTGAAACAGTGCCTGGAAAAAATAAGCTCAGTAGCACTAGAAATATGTTCAAACCGCATACCCCTAAGAAAAAAGAGGAAGAGATGCAGATTGGAAGGGGAACGTCGTTCCCTATATAGGCGAAGAAAACGAATCGCGGAACAACTTGAGAGTCGCACCCTCTCTCAAGAACAGCGAAGGTGGTTAGGTAAAGAAATAGAAACAATTGAACGCAAGCTACAAGAATCATACAAAACCCAGGAGAGGCAAAGAGAGGAAAAGGCCATCAGTGAAATAGAGAGAAATCCGAAATATTTTTTCTCCTATGCAAAATCAAGATCAAAAACCACATCTAGTATCGGGCCCCTGCGAAAGGGAGATGGAACTTTCACCGATGACAACAAAGAAATGAGAGAGCTACTGAGGAAGCAGTACGACTCTGTTTTCAGTGAGCCATTAAACGCACTAAAGATTGATAACCCAAATGAATTTTTCATGGATATGATACCAACATCAAATCATATATCAGACGTCACCCTATCCCCACTGGATTTTGAAGAAGCCATAAACAGTATGCCTATGCACTCTGCACCAGGCCCGGATTCTTGGAACTCCATATTCATCAAGAACTGTAAAAAACCATTATCGCAGGCCCTCCACATTCTGTGGAGACAAAGCCTAGATACTGGCGTTATTCCTGATATACTAAAAACAGCAGAGATAGCACCACTTCATAAAGGAGGAAATAAGGCAGAGGCAAAAAAATCGCACATAATAAAAAATTTTGAGAGAGTGCTAAGAAGTAAGATCACAAAATACATGGAATCATAGCATCTCCATAACCCCGGACAACATGGTTTCACAACAGGGCGCTCTTGCCTGTCGCAGTTGCTGGACCACAATGATATGGCATTAGATGCTATGGAAGACAAACAAAACGCTGATATAATATACACAGATTTCGCAAAAGCTTTTGATAAATGTGACCATGGCATTGCTGCACATAAAATGCGTTCAAAAGGAATTACCGGAAAAATAGGCAGATGGATCTACAATTTCCTGACCAACAGAACCCAATGTGTAATAGTCAACAAAATAAAATCCAGCCCATCAACCGTGAAGAGCTAAGTCCCCCAGGGTATTGTGCTTGCTCCAGTACTTTTTCTCATCCTCATATCGGACATAGACAAGAACACAACCTATAGCACTGTATCATCCTTTGCAGATGACACTAGGATCTTCATGAGAGTAGGCAACATAGAGGACACGGCAAACCTCCAGTCAGATGTAGATCGGGTCTTTCTATGGGCTACAGAAAATAATATGGTGTTTAACGAAGATAAGTTCCAGCTCATGCGCTCTGGAAAAAATGAAAATATAAAAACGGAAACCACGTACAAAACTCAGGCAAATCATAACATAGAACGTAAAGGCAATATAAAGGATCTGGGTGTACTCATGTCGGAAGACCTTGCCTTTAAAGAACACAATAAAGTATCCGTCACAACTGCAAGAAAAATGACAGGTTGGATAACAAGAACTTTTCACACTAGAGATGCTATTCCGATGATGACACTTTTCAAAACGCTTGTGCTCTCTAGAGTGGAGTACTGCTGCACAATGACAGCCCCTTTCAAAGCTGGAGAAATTGCTGACCTGGAGAGCGTGCAGAGATCCTTTACTGCTAGAATCCACAGTAAAACACCTAAACTATTGGGACCGACTAAAGAGCCTAAATCTGTACTCCCTTGAGTGCAGGCGGGAGAGATACATAATAATTTACCTGTGGAAAATATTAGAGGGGCTGGTCCCAAACCTGCACACAGAAATAACATCAAATGAGACCAGAAGACATGGCAGGATGTGCAGAATACCCCCGTTGAAAAGCGGAGGTGCAACAGGTACTCTGAGAGAGAACTCTATCAACATCAGAGGCCCGAGACCAACTCGCTTACGCTACACATAAGGGGCATAACTGGCAATCCCCTCACAGTGTTCGAGAGAACTGGATAAGCACCTCCAAAGGATACCTGATCAACCAGGCTGTGACTCGCACGTCAGGCTGCGAGCAGCCGCGTCCAACAGCCTGGTTGATCAGTCCAGCAACCAGGAGGCCTGGTCGACGACCGGGCCGCGGGGACGCTAAGCCCCGGAAGCACCTCAAGGTAACCTCAAGGTAGGAGAGGACACCTGTGTCCCAACTGCGAGTTTCGTCTAGATGGCAGTAGGAAATTTCCTGGTGGTCCTTTTGGCATTTTTGTCTCTTCATAGGTTGACTTCGATTTCTGATTGGGTTGTTTTGTCCTTTCTCTCTTGGTTGTTTCAGGACTGTCGCCAAGTATTGTACAATTAGGTTGTTTCAATTACTGTCGCCTCGTATCGTGCGGCACTGGCGGAGCCACTGCAGCTTGCATTCGGGGTGGATGTCACTTCTGCTCCGTTCCCCAAGCTTTCTCTGGCGTTGTTTCACCTCCGGCCTGCTCATGCGCTGCCCGAGCCGTCCTGGTCGTTGGACTGGGTGCTCTCTTTTCTCTCTTCTCCTCGGTTTGTGGTGGCCCCCCTCAGTTCAGGACTGTTTTTCTAAGGCTCTTTTCTTGTTGGCATTGGCCTCTGGGGGTCAGGTCAGGGAGGTTTAAGCTCTCCTCTGGCGCAGGGGTTTCTGCACTTTCAGTCCTGGTGGTCGTTTCGTTCGTTTGCAGTCTTCTTTTCTGGCGAAGAATAAGTCTGCTGCTTTCCAAAGGGATCCTTGGGTTGTTTGTGAGATTTTTTTCTACGCCTACCTCCCTTAGGAGGTGGACTACAAGTTTAAAGGCTGCTCACGGCAGTTAAGCATGAATCCAATAGAAAAAGGGAAAGCGGGAGCAAACCGCCAGGCTTCCACCACTAGGGGTGAAAACCTGTCCACATAGGCCGCTGGTTCCTCCTAGTTAAACAGGACTTTAAACTAATAAAGGGTAACTGACGGGTTCTCACAATCAAATATTTATATTTTATGTGGTGCTATGAATTTGAATTTGAATTCCCAAGAACAGCCATCATATCAAAAGATCACATCAACATTCAATCGTATAAAGCAGAACATGGGTGGAAAAGAATGGTTGAAGGGTTGACATCAAAGACCGTTTTCTATAAAATAATCAATTTATTAATAACAAGAGACTAAACTACTACTCTATCGAGTTTACACTACGTTAATGTCCATCCAGTGGCACTATAACAAACAGCTACATAGCAACCCTTGCTGTGCGACTGCATACTGAACTAACCTGAACACAGGTGTGCCCACTGATGACGCAATATTGCAAATCAAAAAAATATCACGGACTAAGTTACACTACAGAGAGTGATTCGTTACGTTAATGTCCATCCAGTGGCAATTGCAACACAGCTATTCAACAGCCCCTCGAGAAATGACGGCAGTCTCCATCTTGCTGACACTTCGGGCTGACTACATGAACTAACTGAACAATGATGGATGCTCACTGATGACACAAGCTTGCAATCAATATTGTCACAGCTTCACGGTGAACCGATACTATGATCACAGTCTTACGGGTCCTCCAACCATAACAGGAGAGACCCACGTAACTAGGCGGGTAGTCCAACAGTGACCTCCCCCATCACAACCTAATGTGAACACTCTTTCCAACTTCCTGCAAGAAGTTGCACTGTAAACAGTAAACAAAGCCAGGCAAGGTGGGATTCTGAGACAGCTCCAGTAATCCCTAAGTTATTTTACTCTCATCACCAGACGATAAACAAAAGAAATTGCCTTAATCAATTACAAAATTGATTGTGATTAATTACATTAATTGAATGATCACAGCAGTCAGCAACACAGTACTACGTTAATCATTAACACTTGTCTCTCTTAACACAAGTCATCCTGTTAACAATAACTCAGTCTCTTACATTACATCACACTAACATAACACTAACACTAACGCGTGCGTAACAACATAAATGCACAGCCCACCTACGGTTGCAGCTTCAACACGTTAATTACTGGACCCACACAGTAATGACACACAGTTAGGCAACAACAAAAGTATACCTACATTACTGCCCCCCCCCCTAATCTTGCAACCGTTGCAAGGGACTACTGTGAGCAATCACGACTACTTCAGCAAGACAATTTACGTTGATATAAAATACCGTCGCTACGCGGACAACTGGCACTAATTCTCGTAATTAGGCAATTAACTAATCAATTGCTTGCACTCATTAAGTACTGTGAATTCCCCTGAAACTCAAAGGGGCCCCTCAAATCCTCAACACAGCTCCTAGGGGCAGTAATAATACGTATACCAACAACAACGCTGCCCAAACCTACACATAATGATGCCGTCAGCATACCCCACATACTAATGACATCATTAGGCAATCGGTCAGCAATCTCGTCTAATGACTCGCCACACAACACAGTACATACATATACATGCAAATGAAACACATGGAAATAGCATTCACATAATCAATGAAAATTATATCACAGATAAATTATCCATACTTATACAGACCTCAGGGTATCCACTGACAACCCTGCAACACTGGCCTGCCTACCTCTGCAATGATATAATTAACATGCGGCAACATGGCATTAATCTAGACTGAATGATTATATAGAATCGACAGAACTGGATCACTTATATGGTAAATCTCTACACTGACCGGTTACCTACTCGAGTCAGTCTACACACAACATATACTTATATACATCTACATGTGGTACTGTGTACAACATCCATCTCCAGGTACATTACAACCAGTCACCTGGGCATCAGTACAGACAGCTGTCTCTCAGCTGCTTCCCTCGCCTGGCGCTATAGGACCACACAGCTGTTACCGAAATTAACCCACAGTCCTCAGCTGAGACACTGTAACAACTATTATTGTACTCACGGCTCCTTAAATCCTCAACACATTCATTTCCCCAGTCACTACCTCGCTGGCTGCAGAACACCTAGCTCGCTCCACGTGCATCGACTAGGTGTGGCCCTAGGGTGTCCAGGGAATGTGGCCAAGCGTGGCCGAAGGGGGTGGCCAAGGCATGTGGCCACCGCGTGGCCCTAAGTGGGTGGCCACGAGTAGTGTGGGGCGTCACAGCGCCCCACCCGGGCTGGGGTGGCGGGGGGTGGGGGGGGGCGGCCAGGGCGGCGCCCACAGGCATACACACGTGGATGGGAGATCACCTACTGCCTCGCTCGTACACCGGGTGTGATAATGCCGGCGTCACCACATGTTCACAGCCAGGTGGAATTCAAAGTTCAACAGGGGCCTGTAATATCACCACAATTACACTAGGAGGCCCTGCCCTTATTCCACCAATAGTACATAACATAAACAGGATACTCGAACCATCTGAACACCATGAGGCGTGCCAGCTGCCTCATGGGTGATGAACACTATCTCTTAGATTTCATTTGTTCCTGCCGTGTTCCTTGGCCCCATTACACACAAATTGAGCCTCGACACAACCCATGATGGCAGGAATGCCCTGCACAAAGTGTAATAAGGATGACACAGCGATTAACGGGGGGGGGGGGGTGGCAGCTGCCACCTCCACCCAGCCACCTGCTCCTCAGCTTGCCATCCAGCTCAGACTGACGATTTTGGCGGGCTAGGGAACTCAAATGCCCATATCTCCCCCCTACCTTGTCCTGTTCACGCCAAAACTCACCTAGAGGCGGAGGTACCGCCACCAATCACAGGCGCCCTCACCCTGAGGCGTCCCGTGACGTCACAAGGAGGGGGAGGCCTAGGACTGGCACGATGTCTCACATGGGGGGGTGGGGAAGCGACGTTCACCCCACTGTCCCCCCACCTCTAAAACTATTGAGTCAAATACCCTCTCATACCACTTCACTCTCAAATCTCATCCCATTTCACAGAAACAGGAAAAATTCTGTAACTCTCTCTACAGAGCAATCACAGACCTCTAGCCAGTCTTAAATGACAGTCCTTAACATAAGCTTTCACCCAACACCACACAAGTGCATGTAGTTTGAAAACTTCTTGTCTAGGGTCCCTAGAACAACTCTAGCCTAATCTAGAAACTAGAAAAACTAGCTGAGGGAATCTTCATTCCCTCACATTGTTGATGCATGGTTGGTCAGACCAGGGGTGCATTATGTGTTGTCTGGTTGCAGCTCTCTGCCGTTATTTGCGCTCCACAGCTTCTGTGTCCGAGTTTGATCCGGTTTCCCTTCTTCCCTGTTCCAGGATTCGGGTCTCCCAGGTCGTCTGCAGGGTTATTCGGTCTAGCCAGCCTGCGGTCTATTCCCGTGCCCACAACGTTCGTGAGTTTGCTGCTCTTGCTGCCGTCTTCGGTAACATGTCTTGAGCTGACATTCGGGCGCGAGGTTTTTGGCGGTCGAATAGGGTCTTGGCTGTGCACTACCTGGTCAATGTTCTGGGGCCTAGTTGGGCCTGTGTCGCTTTGGGTCGGCAGTTGCAGCCATTTATCTTGACTTCGCATTGAGGGACGGGTGCCGGCCACCTCGTCGGTAAGTCCCTCTTGTTTTCGTCTTTTGGTAAGTAGCTCCAGGAGCCGAAGGAGCTCCCCCCAGAAAACCAGCATTGAATGTAATAAAACACTATTTTCTGGATGAGACCCGGAGGCTTCCCAGCACACAGCATCCCTTCCTTCCTCCCTCTGGTCGGTGTTTTTTTTGTTTTTTTGTGTGTTTTGACATCCAGCCTTCGAACTGGAGGTGTGGGTCTCCTGCGCGAGAAGTCTGGGGCTTCCCCTTCCCACCCTCCCAGGGAGGGGGGACTGTGCAGACGGCAGTGCGGCAACGTCGTGATGTCATGCTGTTTGCTTGTTTTTCTTTAGGGAGTTCAGTCCACTCGTTTGACTTTCAGAAGTAGTTTCAACCAGAATAGGGTTTTGTTTTAGGATGCTTGTCTTTCTTGGTGCCTGGCCCGGTCAATGGCAGACATAGAATGCTCCAAATCACAGTGTATTTCTATAGACCACTGTTCCTCGTGCCTCTCTGTGGGGGCCAGGTTCTGGCTCATGGTTTGTGGTAGGCCTAAGAACTCTATTCACACTGACTGATGCCAAAGTTTAACCACTTAACTGCACCAACCGAGTATTTTTGGTCGGCGGGAAACTGCGCCAACCGAAAAAACTCTCTTTGATTTTTCGGTACCAATTCTAAATGTGTACGAGGTTGGTTGTGTACGAAATGGACTCTTAGGACCTCCAGTGAGAGGCAGCCATCTTGGAAAAAATTCCCAGAATGCCCTAGGGCTGCTGGCTGAGTTAGTACTGAATGAGCAACCATGGGTGGCGCACGCGCCTCTGGCTCCCAAACACCTGTCCGACGCAGTGTTGAAAGATAACGCTCTGTCGGTGAAATTCAAACCTTATTGTTTGAAGACTAAGTACTAAGCTCTCTCATCTCATTTTTCTCTTGCAATGTATCTTTATCATTTATCAATTCTGATAGAAATTACCTACTTAAAATCATCTGCTAGATTAAGGACCTGCCCGAAACGCGCGCGTACTAGTGGCTTTACAAGAATGTAAATACTGTACTATCCAATGTATTCTCACAAACCCAATGTACCTTCTTGTATATATATATATAAATAAATAAATAAATAAATTAAATAAATAAGAACATGAGGGTCATAATATTGATGAAGCTAGGCGCAATAAGGACCTAACACAAAGGTCGGATGCAAGTGATACAGCACCTATGAGGATGATACAGCGAGCGTATCCAGTTGTAGCTCTGAGCGTTACCCTTGCAATCCTATGCTATGTCCAATTTATTTATATGATACATTGATGAATCATTTTCTGCATTCAGTGATGATGCATCTGATACAAGTAGCATAGATGAACAGTGTTAGCGGCTTCCATGGTGGTGTTTTCCATAGATATTTTCAAGAATACCTGAATCTCTTCCTAACTGATGGACACTCTTTGAGGCTAGCTGAATCTCTTTCTGACTGACGGACACTCTTGAGGTAAGCTGAATCTCTTCCTGTGTGGGACCAAACAAAGCGATCTTTTCAAGACTACCTTACAAATTGATCTTTTCCTATAATCTTTTCAATACTACCTTATGCTTTACAAGCTTGGCTATATACAACCTACAAGTACTAAAGGCAAGGGTGTATGTGAGTGTGTTATTTGCAAGCGCACAGAATGAAGAAACAGGAAGCAAAAATTTATCTGTACCTAGTGCACTGAGAGCGAAGTCGCGCTGTGTACCATGGACTACTTCATTGATTATTATTCACTTCCGAAAGACTGAGTGTGTAATACAGTGTTACTGTGTAAATAGTGTGTGAAACTGTACATATTGTAATTTTAGTGAATTTTCAACAAGTAATATTGCGACAATAAACATTTATTGTGGACACATTACTGAGACATGTATCACAGTTCCATGGAACATTATGAATGTTCTACTGTATACATATTGTAAAGAACACAAATATGCATCATATACGATAAAAAAACAAACAAACAAATCCGCATTGGAAATACATAAAACAAATAATTGAAAATATATTTGTGGCAACACCCGGTGCTTGAATGGCCCGCGCGACCGTGTCTGGGCGATTCACCCTCGGGCGACCAGGCCCTGATGATGTCACAGCACACCTTGTCCACGTCCCCACAGCCAAAGTAAGTGGAATTTGGTATTTATTTTTACGCAGACGTGTTCAGGGAAGGAAATTTATCATTTTACGAAGAAAAAAGAATTTTTTGGGAACACTACTTTATTTCATGCGCACCGGGGGAATTTCACAATAAACTCGGCGCAGCATGGTGGTTAATAGTTTCATATCAGCCTGGATAAGCTCTGGGGAGCCTCCGGGTCTCACCCAGAAAATGGCATTTCATTACATTCAACGCTGTTTTTTTTTCTGCCTGGCTGCCTATGTAATGTGCCTTCCTGCCCAAAGTAGACCCGTCGAGGCCTGGTCAAGCTAAACAGGCCATGTGTTCCTGACAGAGTCGCACCATTATATTATACCACAGTGTCGTACCATTTGTGAAATATTTTCTTAAATAACTTTTTTGTTTTCATAGTAACTTTGATCAATTAGTGCCAAGACAAAAAACCAGCATTGAAGGTAATGAAACACCATTTTCTGGGTGAGACCCGGAGGCTCCCTGGCATCCCTCCCTGCCCCTGGTCGGCGGTTTTTCATGTGTTTTGATGTCCAGCCTCAGAACTGACGGGTGGATGGCTGGCAGGGGGTCTGGGGCTCCCCCTTCCTCCTCTCGGTGAGGAGGGGAGGAGCTGCGTAGACAGCGGCCCGGCGACGTGTGATGTCATGCTCATTTGCTCATTTCTTTTTGAGGAGTTCTGTCCACTTTTTCGGCTTTTTGTAGCAATTTTCACCAGAATAGGGGTTTGTTTTGGGATGCTTACCTTTCTGGCTGCCTGACCTGGTCGATGGCAGACATAGAATGCTTCCAACCACACGGAGATTTCAAATTCAAATACAAATTTTTTATTCAGGAAAGTACATGCATAGATGATTTGCAAACATAAAGTTGGATTTATACATAGAGCCAGTACATACAATACCTAAAGCCACTAATACGCATAGCGTTTTGGGCAAGGTGTGGAGGGAAAAACCTTAGACAAAAACTTAATAGTAATTGGGATTAGGTATAAATTGTGCTGAAAAAAGGAATAAAAAAAAAGTGGGAGGGGCACATGGCAGAAATCATCAATTGTACAAGTTGGAGAACAAACAGCATTGTTTAAAAAAGCAAGACATGGGTTGACATTTAGAGGGTAAGGTAGGTTACATGGAGTTAATTAGGTATGCTTGGTTTTACTCTTAAACTGGTTGAGAGGTACAGCCTTTGACATGATTTGGGAAGGTCATTCCACATTCTGGCTCCCTTCATTTGTAGAGCATTTCTAGTTTGCTTAAGTCGCACTCTTGGAATATTAAATAGGTATTTGTTTCTGGTGTGATGCCTGTGAGTTCTGTCACAACCTTCTCGGAAACTTTTAAGGTCAGGATTGACATTGCAGTTCAGAGTTTTAAATATATAGAGTACACATGAGAGGATGTGCAGTGACTTAATATCTAACATATTCAAAGATTTGAGTAAGGGTACCGAGTGCTGTCTGGGGCCAGAGTTATATATTGTTCTAATAGTAGCTTTGTGTTGAGTAATTAGAGGACATAAATGATTTTGTGTAGTAGAACCCCAAGGACAAATACAGTAGAACCTCGAGTGATGACCGCCTCAAATGGCGAGCATTTTGGGTAATGAGCACCCCGATTGCCGGCAATTCGTCTCGTTACGCGACCGCTCGTTTGAATAACATCAACACCAGATGGTGGGGTCGCGCCGCTTTCCAGCACATTCCCGATTGTCACCTTCGACAACAGTGTTTTTGTGGTGTCGCGCATGACCAATATCCCTCTACATCATTCCGCATATACTTGTGATAATCGTGGGTTTTGTGTGGGTTTGACTACACGTTTTAAATGCACGATGTCGGCAAAGAAGCAGCTTGGTAAAAAAAGTGTTGGCAAGGGGAAGAAAGAGCCGCTCACTGTGGACGTGAAGAAGGAGATCGTGTGTCTGATCTCGCCAGGGAGTATGGCAGGTCTTCCTCAAAAATTAGCACGATTTTGAAGAGGAAGGAACAATTTAAGACGCTTGACGTGGCCAAAGGAGTTACCAAGGTTACCAAGAAACGTCCAAAACTCCTAGATGTTGAAAGGCTGCTGCTGGTGTGGTTGAATGAACATCAATTACTTGGAGATAGTGTCTCTGAAGCAATCATTTGTGCTAAGGCAAGGGTGCTGTATGTGGACCTTATCAGAAAGATACCAGGTGTGTTGTCGGAAGATGAGGAGTTATTTAAGGGAAGCCATGGATGGTTCGAGAACTTTAGAAAGAGGAGCGGTATACACAACGTTGTGCGACATGGGGAGGCTGCCAGCTCTGATAAAGCTGCTACCGAGACTTTTGTGCCACAGTTCCAGGAATTTGTTGATCGGGAGCAGTTCCTACCCCAACAAGTTTTCAATTGCGACGAGACTGGACTGTTTTTGAAAAAATTGACGAAGAGGACCTACATCACACGAGGAACAATCGTTGCTTGGCCACAAACCGATGAAGGATCGGCTCACCCTCGTGCTCTGCGCCAATGCAAGTGGCGATTGCAAGGTAAAGCCGCTGCTCGTCTACCACTCTGAAAATCCACGAGTGTTCAAGGCCTGTAAGGTGCACAAGACACAGCTGAATGTAATGTGGAGGTTCAACAAGAAGTCCTGGGTCACGCGGATCTTCTTTGGTGAATGGGTAAATGACGTTTTCGGCCCAACAGTGAGGAATTATCTCGTCGAGAAGCATTTATCACTCAAGGCCTTGCTTGTGCTCAATAATGCACCTGCGCATCCTCCACAAATGCAAGATGATCTGTTCCCGGAGAATCAGTTCATCACCAAGTTTCTTCCTCCAAACACCACTCCACTCCTCCATCCCATGGACCAGCATGTCATTGCTAACTTTAAAAAGCTGTACATGAAGGCTTTGTTAGAGAGGTGTGTTCATGTGATAGACACCACAGAGCTGACCCTCAAACAATTCTAGAAGGACCACTTCAATATCATGGGGGCCTTGCGTTTGATTGATAAGGCCTGGGAAGGCGTGTCACGGAGGACCAGAGACACACTGGTGTCTCTGGTCCTGGCCCCCTCAGTGTGTTGCCACACTCTGAGGGGGCCAGGTTCTGGCTTGTGGTCCCCAGGAGGCCCACAGAACTCAATACACATGACTGATGCTAAAGTCTGACATTAGCATATCACCCTGGAAAGCACAGGGAAGCTGATGGGGCTCACCCCAGAAAATGAGGCAAAAAATGCCCCCAAAAAGCAAGCGCAAATGCCTAATTGCCCACGTAAACAAGACGCACAGATCCACTCTAGTGGCTGGGCATGGAAGCGCTACTGGTAAAGCAACATGGCCTCCAAAGCAAACGACGAAATCGCTGCAAAACATCCAAGCCAAAAATGGATGTGCTCAAGCCAAGGGTGCTTAAATCACACTAGCAAATGTGGTAAAACCAAAGCAGAAGGGAGTGAATTAAAGAGTCCAAGGGAAAGGCTTCAAAGAAGAGTGTGCCGGGTTGACCCAGAAGCCTTGGCAAGATAATTTTGGCTCAACCATCTCAGTACCCGAATTGGAAAGGGCATTCCCTGAAGCCACCCGAGTCTCAACCCGAGCTAAACCCTGCTGTGACTCCGAAACCCTCAGATGTTTGGGAGCCAGCAGCCGGGAGGAGGAGCAGGGAAAACCATGCCCACCAGATAAGGAAGCAAAGGCGCTGACAATACCAAAGTCGACATGAATAATGCCGCCAAATCCTGGACCCTAAAACCCAGGCGGGGCAGCTCCAGGGGCTTCCAACCTGACAACTAACCTGGCTCATTGCAACAAAGAATACCTAGCATACAATGCAGCCACCACCTGATCCCCAAGATCTTCGGACAATGAATGGGTAAACTGGAGCACGAGCGAAGAAGCAGTCCCGCATGACTCCGGGTCGAAGGTGTCACCGACCCAACAGGCAGCATGATGGAAGCAGCACGAATGATAGTCACCCTAAGACAGGGGACAACAAACAAGCTTCAACATCGCACGAGGGACTCGGAAGGCACGTCCCTGTCACCCCAAGCCCTCAGGGATTTTCCAGGGCCCACAGGGTGGGTACTGGGACTGGCGCTGGGTTTTAGCGAAGCTGGTTGAAGCCTGTCTAATATCAGGCAAACTGACTACAAGCAGTAGTCCTGGAACCACGAGGGCAGCAAAGGAAGACTACCAAACACAATTTAGGTGGACTTAATGGGAAGCTAGACAGACCTCCAGACAAAATGGTTAGAAATTAAAGCAAAAACCCCAGAAATCTCACAAAGAAACTGTGACTGTGGCCTATGATTGCCTAGAGACTATCAATTGCGACGATGATTGCCTAGAGACTATCAAAGGTCGTGACCCTTGAGACTAAATAAGGTTCTTCTCCCCACAGTGTAAAGAAAGGGTAAGAAATTGGCCTTGCCAATAGATGTCTAGGGGTATAATTACATCACTGTATAAAAAGGAGAACAATATATTTTGCTAAGGGGAACAACATAACAACAATTAAGTGTATAAATGGTAGCCAGAAATATTTATCAGCATGCAATATCATAAAATGAAATTAAGTACTGAGACATGAGCAATATCACCAGAACATGGAGTAATCAATAGTAATTCTCAAATCATCTAACCAGATAATTAACATTTATATGGGCTAAAATAACAGTGACCAATGACTTAGCTTAAAACACAACTGCTCTCGACCGCAGCCACCACGCTACTGCCCAGGCTTTGGTCCGCAGGCCAAACAGGCCAAACGTCGACTAAACGTCTACCAAGAAATCGCCTAACAGTCCACATAAACATTGTGGACGTTCTAATACCAAAAATGCAGCACTAATAATTAAAACATTGTAAACTAAATAGTAGTAATTACTGGTATAACATTCCATACAAATATATGGCCACCAAACATGAGAATAAATAAAGATAAAACTATAGACACTCGATTGACAACAATCACACCGGCCATATCCAAATATGGTCACCCGCCCACACGGAGTAACTACAGCGAAATCTAACACCAAAATACTTCACACACACTACACAATCTACATCTACAAGAGATGAAAATCATAGAGAAAATAGTAGGTTTAGGAGAAGGCTCAAAGGAAAATGTCAGTGATTTTAGAAGAATAGGAAAATATGAGAAAGAAAAGAACCGCCCCTTGAGGGTGACGTTTAATGGAGTGAAAAACATGATGGAAGTGCTAAGAAATGCCAGGAAACTGCAGAGTGATGAGGTTGGCAAATTTTGGTCAATAAGACAAGACCTCTCCAAGGAAGACAGAGAAAAGCTGAAAATGAACCTATTTGAGGCAAAACGTCTAAATGGGGATAGAAATGAAGAAGACAGAAATTCTTTTTTTTACAAAGTGACAGGGACTGGAAAGCTTGTGAAATGGTACATAAAAACAAAGCAACAAGATCAGTAGTGGAAGGGGGAGTAAAGAGCAAAGGAAAAGGGAACATGTTCCTGAAAATTGTATATACTGTACCAACATAGATGGAGTGAGGTCAAAAACTTTGGAGTTGCAAGATATAATCCAGCTTAGGGTCCCAGATATTGTTGCATTATCAGAGACGAAACTTGAAGGAAATATAATAAATGAAGTCATATTCCCAAGAGGCTACTCAGTTTGGAGACGTGACAGGAAAACTAGGAAGGGAGGAGGAGTGGCTGTACTGGTGAAAAAACACCTGAAGGTAAAAAGAGTTAATATTTGAAAACCCTCGAGATATTGACATAATGGCATTGCAGGTCTGGAATCAGGATGATAAGCTGATAATTGTAAATACCTACAGCCCACCAGCAAGCAACACTTGGACAAAGGAAGAACTGGATGACAAACGAGAGGGCCTCATAATGGTCATGAGAGATATTATTGTACAAGCAGATAAAGATAAATCACGACTGTTGATACTGGGGGACTTCAACTTTAGAGCAATAGACTGGGAGGCCTATGAAGCAAGAACGGAGGACTTTTGGACATGCAGATTTGTGAACCTCATTCTGGAGACATTCTTGTATCAACACATAAAGCAAGCCACAAGAATGAGGGAAGGAGATGTACCGTCAGTACTGGATCTAGTATTCACCAGGAAAGAAGAGATTTTTGACATCCAGTACCTTCCTCCCTTGGGAAAGAGTGATCACGTCCTGTTAGACATTAAATATGCTTTAAGATATCATCTAGAAGAAAATGGGGACATTGAAACAGTTGATAAACTCGATTTAAGGAGAGGCAACTATGGGGAACTTCGAAATTATTTTAATGAGTGTAATTGGACAGAATTGTTGCTAGGTAGGGAAGTAAATGAAATGTATGCCAAATTTTTAAAACTATACGAGGAAGGCACACAAACATTCATACCAAAACAGAGATGCAGGGCCAGAAAACAGGATTGGTTCGACAGAAATTGTGAGAGGGCAAGAGACCAAAAGGCACAAAAATGGAATCAGTATAGGAAGAGGCCAAACCCCCAAACATACCAGCGATACAAAGATGCGAGAAACAACTATACAGCAGTAAGGAGAGAGGCAGAAAGAAATTTTGTAAAATGGATAGCAGATAAATGTAAAACAGAACTGGGCCTATTCTTCAAATTCATAAACAACAAATTGCAGGTAAAGGATAATATCCAGAGGTTGAAAATGGGAAACAGATTCACGGAAAATGAAAAGGAAATGTGTGAAACATTAAATGAAAAGTTCCAAAGTGTATTTGTACAAAATGAAATCTTCAGAGAACCAGACACAATAAGAATTCCAGAGAACAACATAGAGCGGATAGAGGTGTCTAGAGATGAAGTGGAAAATATGCTAAAGGAGCTCGGGAAGAACAAAGCAGCTGGCCCAGATGGAGTTTCACCATGGGTTCTGAGAGAATGTGCATCTGAGCTCGGCATTCCACTTCACCTGATCTTTCAGGCATCCCTGTGTACAGGAGTCGTAGCAGACGTGTGGAAACAGGCTAACATAGTTCCAATCTACAAAAGTGGCAGCAGGGAAGACCCCCTCAATTATAGACCTGTATCATTGACAAGTGTAATAGTGAAAGTATTGGAAAAGCTAATCAAAACTAAATGGGTAGAACACCTGGAGAGAAATGATATAATATCAGACAGACAGTATGGTTTTCGATCTGGAAGATCCTGTGTATCGAATTTACTCAGTTTCTATGATCGAGCCACAGAGATATTACAGGAAAGAGATGGTTGGGCTGACTGCATCTATCTAGACCTAAAAAAGGCTTTCGACAGAGTTCCACATAAGAGGTTGTTCTGGAAACTGGAAAATATTGGAGGGGTGACAGGTAAGCTTCTATCATGGATGAAAATTTTTCTGACTGATAGAAAAATGAGGGCAGTAATCAGAGGCAATGTATCGGAATGGAGAAATGTAACAAGTGGAGTACCACAGGGTTCAGTTCTTGCACCAGTGATGTTTATTGTGTACATAAATGATCTACCAGTTGGTATACAGAATTATATGAACATGTTTGCTGATGATGCTAAGATAATAGGAAGGATAAGAAATTTAGATGATTGTCATGCCCTTCAAGAAGACCTGGACAAAATAAGTATATGGAGCACCACCTGGCAAATGGAATTTAATGTTAATAAATGTCATGTTATGGAATGTGGAATAGGAGAACATAGACCCCATACAACCTATATATTATATGAGAAATCTTTAAAGAATTCTGATAAAGAAAGAGATCTAGGGGTGGTTCTAGATAGAAAACTATCACCTGAGGACCACATAAAGAATATTGTGCAAGGAGCCTATGCGATGCTTTCTAACTTCAGAATTGCATTTACATACATGGATGGCGATATACTAAAGAAATTGTTCATGACTTTTGTTAGGCCAAAGCTAGAATATGCAGTTGTTGTGTGGTGCCCATATCTTAAGAAGCACATCAACAAACTGGAAAAGGTGCAAAGACATGCTACGAAGTGGCTCCCAGAACTGAAGGGCAAGAGCTACGAGGAGAGGTTGGAAGCATTAAACATGCCAAAACTAGAAGACAGAAGAAAAAGAGGTGATATGATCACTACATACAAAATAGTAACAGGAATTGATAAAATCGACAGGGAAGATTTCCTGAGACCTGGCACTTCAAGAACAAGAGGACATAGATTTAAACTAGCTAAACACAGACGCCGAAGAAATATAAGAAAATTCACCTTCGCAAATAGAGTGGTAGATGGTTGGAACAAGTTAAGTGAGAAGGTGGTGGAGGCCAAGACCGTCAGTAGTTTCAAAGCGTTATATGACAAAGAGTGCTGGGAAGACGGGACACCACGAGCGTAGCTCTCATCCTGTAACTACACTTAGGTAATTACACTTAGGTAATTACACACTACACAGTCCACACAGCACGCTATGTTATCTATATATATATATATACAAATTCTTGAATCATACAACTGGACGCAATATTAATTTGAGAACACGACAATAAGTAATATGTAATATCGAGAGTCATGGCAGAATCTTAGTAAGATTCGTGACATGGCCTATAATGGCCTAGAGACTATGGCCACTGCTTCGCGCCCCACCCAGCAACAAACCCGTTCTACCCTGGGCAGGATGGAAACCGAAGGCCCCGCCTTGTCCCAAGGGCGAGGCCCAATGCCAAGCAACGGAGACCTCGATAGGAATGAGTCCCGAACGTCCCAGGGAAGATAACCCTGAACATGCAAGGGTACAGTGTGTCCTCACTAGAACGAACTATATGGGGCGAAGCCGATTCGTTCCAGTGCGGAATTTGTTCCATCCGTCCGGCCCCAACAACCTTCTTATTTTTTTTTTTTTACATATGCCAAGATCACATTAGCGTCCTTGCTAGTGCTGGCCCTGTAGGCCTACTGTGAAACTGTACCAAAAACTTTTGAATTTTAGTTTGTTTCTTCGTTGTGCGGTGCTTCATTATAATATCTTTCATGCTGTTTTGGTGTCAATAATAATCTGAGATGCGAGAATCACCATCCCCCCACACCACTCACACCATTCCCCACACACCTCATTAAGGTCATTAAGACGAGATCTTTCAAAAGAAGATAGAGAGAAGCTGAAACTGAACCTCGCCGAGGCAAAACATTTAAATGAGAGCAGGAATGAAGAAGAAATAAATTCTTTTTTTCTACAAAGTGATAGGGGTAGGCAAACCAGTAAAGTGGTACATAAAGGCAAACCAACAAAATCAATAGAGAGAGGGGGAGTGAAGAATAAGGAGAGGGGGAACAAGTTCCTGAAGATTGCATACACCAACATAGATGGAGTGAGATCGAAGATACTGGAGTTAAGTGATGTAATACAGCTGCAGACACCAGACATTGTTGCACTCACGGAGACAAAACTTGAAGATGTAATTTTAAATGAGGTCATATTCCCAAGGGGCTACTCAATTTGGAGACGGGACAGAAAAATTAGGAAAGGCGGTGGCGTTGCTGTGCTGGTAAAAGAACACCTAAAGGTGAAGGAAATAATGACTGCCAATCCACAAGAAGTTGACATAATAGCACTAGAGATCTGCTATGAGGATGATAAACTAATGATGATAAATGCATATAGTCCACCGCCAAGCAGCACATGGTCAAAGGAGGAGCTAGATAGTAAACGTGAAGGTCTTATAACAATAATGAGAGAGATTATAGCGAGAGCGGATAACGATAGATCACGACTGTTGATAGTCGGTGACTTCAACTTGAAATCCATAGACTGGGAAGCATATGAAGCTAAAACAGAAGATTTTTGGACCTGTAAATTTGTAGACCTCATCCTGGAAACATTCTTGTATCAACATGTTAAACAAGCTACGAGGATGAGGGAAGGGGACGTTCCCTCCATGCTAGATTTGATATTTACCAGGAAGGAGGAAGAGATATTTGACATTCAGTACCTTCCTCCCTTGGGTAAAAGCGACCATGTCTTTTTGGGAATAAAGTATGCAATGCGTTATAAGCTGGAAGAAAATAAGGAGGTTGAAGCAGTTGAAAAACCAGACTTCAGGAGAGGACATTATGGTGACCTTAGAAATTTTTTTAGTGAGTATAATTGGACAGACTTGATGCTAGGCAAGGAAGTGAATGAGATGTATGGCAAGTTTTGTGAAATATATGATAAAGGCACAAAAAAATTTATACCAAAACAGAGATGCAGAACTAGGAAACAGGATTGGTTCAATAGAAATTGCGAGAGGGCTAGAGACCGAAAGACACAAAAATGGAATCAATACAGGAAGAGGCCGAACCCCCAAACATACCAGCGATACAAAGATGCGAGAAACAACTACACGGCAGTGAGGAGAGAGGCAGAAAGAAATTTTGAAAAAGGGATTGCGGACAAATGTAAAACAGAACCAGGTCTATTCTATAAATTCATAAACAACAAATTGCAGGTAAAGGATAATATTCAGAGGTTGAAAATGGGAAATAGATTCACGGAAGATGAAAAGGAAATGTGTGAAACACTAAACGAAAAGTTCCAAAGTGTGTTTGTACAAAATGAAATCTTTAGGGAACCAGATACAATAAGAATTCCAGAGAACAACATAGAACACATAGAGGTGTCTAGAGACGAAGTGGAAAAAATGCTCAAGGAGCTCGGTAAGAACAAAGCAGCTGGCCCAGATGGCGTTTCACCATGGGTTCTGAGAGAATGTGCATCTGAGCTCAGCATTCCACTTCACCTGATCTTTCAGGCATCCCTGTGTACAGGAATCGTAGCAGACGGGTGGAAACAGGCTAACATAGTTCCAATCTACAAAAGTGGCAGCAGGGAAGACCCCCTCAATTATAGACCTGTATCATTAACAAGTGTAATAGTGAAAGTATTGGAAAAACTAATCAAAACTAAATGGGTAGAACACCTAGAGAGAAATGATATAATATCAGACAGACAGTATGGTTTTCGATCTGGAAGATCCTGTGTATCGAATTTACTCAGTTTCTATGATCGAGCCACAGAGATATTACAGGAAAGAGATGGTTGGGTTGACTGCATCTATCTGGACCTAAAAAAGGCTTTCGACAGAGTTCCACATAAGAGGTTGTTCTGGAAACTGGAAAATATTGGAGGGGTGACAGGTAAGCTTCTATCATGGATGAAAAATTTTCTGACTGATAGAAAAATGAGGGCAGTAATCAGAGGCAATGTATCAGAATGGAGAAATGTCACAAGTGGAGTACCACAGGGTTCAGTTCTTGCACCAGTGATGTTTATTGTGTACATAAATGATCTACCAGTTGGTATACAGAATTATATGAACATGTTTGCTGATGATGCTAAGATAATAGGAAGGATAAGAAATTTAGATGACTGTCATGCCCTTCAAAAAGACCTGGACAAAATAAGTATATGGAGCACCACTTGGCAAATGGAATTTAATGTTAATAAATGTCATGTTATGGAATGTGGAATAGGAGAACATAGACCCCACACAACCTATATATTATGTGAGAAATCTTTAAAGAATTCTGATAAAGAAAGAGATCTAGGAGTGGTTCTAGATAGAAAACTATCACCTGAGGACCACATAAAGAATATTGTGCAAGGAGCCTATGCTATGCTTTCTAACTTCAGAATTGCATTTAAATACATGGATGGCGATATACTAAAGAAATTGTTCATGACTTTTGTTAGGCCAAAGCTAGAATATGCAGCTGTTGTGTGGTGCCCATATCTTAAGAAGCACATCAACAAACTGGAAAAGGTGCAAAGACATGCTACTAAGTGGCTCCCAGAACTGAAGGGCAAGAGCTACGAGGAGAGGTTAGAAGCATTAAATATGCCAAAACTAGAAGACAGAAGAAAAAGAGGTGATATGATCACTACATACAAAATAGTAACAGGAATTGACAAAATCGACAGGGAAGACTTCCTGAGACCTGGAACTTCAAGAACAAGAGGTCATAGATTTAAACTAGCTAAACACAGATGCCGAAGAAATATAAGAAAATTCACCTTCGCAAATAGAGTGGTAGACGGTTGGAACAAGTTAAGTGAGAAGGTGGTGGAGGCCAAGACCGTCAGTAGTTTCAAAGCGTTATATGACAAAGAGTGCTGGGAAGACGGGACACCACGAGCGTAGCTCTCATCCTGTAACTACACTTAGGTAATTACACTTAGGTAATTACCTAATCAAAACTAAATGGGTAGAACACCTAGAGAGAAATGATATAATATCAGACAGACAGTATGGTTTTCGATCTGGAAGATCCTGTGTATCGAATTTACTCAGTTTCTATGATCGAGCCACAGAGATATTACAGGAAAGAGATGGTTGGGTTGACTGCATCTATCTGGACCTAAAAAAGGCTTTCGACAGAGTTCCACATAAGAGGTTGTTCTGGAAACTGGAAAATATTGGAGGGGTGACAGGTAAGCTTCTATCATGGATGAAAAATTTTCTGACTGATAGAAAAATGAGGGCAGTAATCAGAGGCAATGTATCGGAATGGAGAAATGTCACAAGTGGAGTACCACAGGGTTCAGTTCTTGCACCAGTGATGTTTATTGTGTACATAAATGATCTACCAGTTGGTATACAGAATTATATGAACATGTTTGCTGATGATGCTAAGATAATAGGAAGGATAAGAAATTTAGATGATTGTTATGCCCTTCAAGAAGACCTGGACAAAATAAGTACATGGAGCACCACTTGGCAAATGGAATTTAATGTAATAAATGTCATGTTATGGAATGTGGAATAGGAGAACATAGACCCCCACACAACCTATATATTATGTGAGAAATCTTTAAAGAATTCTGATAAAGAAAGAGATCTAGGAGTGGTTCTAGATAGAAAACTATCACCTGAGGACCACATAAAGAATATTGTGCAAGGAGCCTATGCTATGCTTTCTAACTTCAGAATTGCATTTAAATACATGGATGGCGATATACTAAAGAAATTGTTCATGACTTTTGTTAGGCCAAAGCTAGAATATGCAGCTGTTGTGTGGTGCCCATATCTTAAGAAGCACATCAACAAACTGGAAAAGGTGCAAAGACATGCTACTAAGTGGCTCCCAGAACTGAAGGGCAAGAGCTACGAGGAGAGGTTAGAAGCATTAAATATGCCAAAACTAGAAGACAGAAGAAAAAGAGGTGATATGATCACTACATACAAAATAGTAACAGGAATTGATAAAATCGACAGGGAAGACTTCCCGAGACCTGGAATTTCAAGAACAAGAGGTCATAGATTTAAACTAGCTAAACACAGATGCCGAAGAAATATAAGAAAATTCACCTTCGCAAATAGAGTGGTAGACGGTTGGAACAAGTTAAGTGAGAAGGTGGTGGAGGCCAAGACCGTCAGTAGTTTCAAAGCGTTATATGACAAAGAGTGCTGGGAAGACGGGACACCACGAGCGTAGCTCTCATCCTGTAACTACACTTAGGTAATTACCTATACCATCCCCCACACCATCCTCCACACATCTATACCATCCTCCACACCATCCCTCACACCATCCCCCACACCACCCACACCACCCACACCATCCCCCACACCACCCACACCATCCCCCACACCACCCACACCATCCCCCACACCATCCCCCACACCACCCACACCATCCCCCACACCACCCACACCATCCCCCACACCACCCACACCATCCCCCACACCACCCACACCATCCCCCACACCACCCACACCATCCCCCACACCACACACCATCCCCCACACCACCCACACCATCCCCCACACTACCCACACCATCCCTCACACCACCCACACCATCCCCCACACTACCCACACCATCCCCCACACCATCCCCCACACCACCCACACCATCCCCCACACCACCCACACCATCCCCCACACCACCCACACCATCCCCCACACCACCCACACCATCCCTCACACCACCCACACCATCCCTCACACCACCCACACCATCCCCCACACCACCCACACCATCCCTCACACCACCCACACCATCCCCCACACTACCCACACCATCCCCCACACCACCCACACTATCACCCCACCCCACATATAATAGGGCATGTATGGAAGCGAAGAAACTGAACAAAAAGGCGTGGAGGAACTTCCGGAATAACAGAACACCAGAAAGCAGAGAGAGATACCAGAGAACCAGGAATGAGTACGTCAGGGTGAGAAGAGAAGCAGAGAAAAATTTTGAAAATGATATAGCAAACAAAGCCAAGACCGAACCAAAGCTACTCCACAGTCAAATCAGAAGGAAAACAACAGTGAAAGAACAGGTATTGAAACTTAGAACAGGCGAGGACAGGTATACAGAGAATGACAGAGAGGTGTGTGAGGAACTCAACAAGAGGTTCCAGGAGGTCTTCACAATAGAACAGGGTGAGGTCACTGTGCTAGGAGAAAGGGAGGTAAACCAGGCGGCCTTGGAGGAGTTCGAAATTACGAGAGAGGAGGTCAAGAGACACCTGCTGGATCTGGATGTTAGAAAGGCTGTTGGTCCAGATGGGATCTCACCATGGGTACTGAAAGAGTGTGCAGAGGCACTTTGCCTGCCACTCTCCATAGTGTATAGTAAGTCACTAGAGACGGGAGACCTACCAGAAATATGGAAGACGGCGAATGTGGTCCCAATATACAAAAAGGGCGACAGACAAGAGGCACTGAACTACAAGCCAGTGTCCTTGACTTGTATACCATGCAAGGTGATGGAGAAGATCGTGAGAAAAAACCTGGTAACACATCTGGAGAGAAGGGACTTCGTGACAAATCGCCAACATGGATTCAGGGAGGGTAAATCTTGCCTTACAGGCTTGATAGAATTCTACGATCAGGTGACATAGATTAAGCAAGAAAGAGAGGGCTGGGCGGACTGCATTTTCTTGGATTGTCGGAAAGCCTTTGACACAGTACCGCATAAGAGGCTGGTACATAAGCTGGAGAGACAGGCAGGTGTAGCTGGTAAGGTGCTCCAGTGGATAAGGGAGTATCTAAGCAATAGGAAGCAGAGAGTTACGGTGAGGGGTGAGACCTCCGATTGGCGTGAAGTCACCAGTGGAGTCCCACAGGGCTCTGTACTCGGTCCTATCTTGTTTCTGATATATGTAAATGATCTCCCGGAGGGTATCGATTCATTTCTCTCAATGTTTGCGGACGATGCTAAAATTATGAGAAGGATTAAAACAGAAGAGGACTGTTTGAGGCTTCAAGAAGACCTAGACAAGCTGAAGGAATGGTCGAACAAATGGTTGTTAGAGTTTAACCCAACCAAATGTAATGTAATGAAGATAGGTGTAGGGAGCAGGAGGCCAGATACAAGGTATCATCTGGGAGAGGAAATTCTTCAGGAGTCAGAGAAGGAAAAAGACTTGGGGGTTGATATCACGCCAGACCTGTCTCCTGCAGCACATATCAAGCGGATAACATCAGCGGCATATGCCAGGCTGGCCAACATACGAACGGCATTCAGAAACTTGTGTAAAGAATCATTCAGAACTTTGTATACCACATATGTCAGGCTAATCCTGGAGTATGCAGCCCCAGCATGGAGTCCATATCTAGTCAAGGATAAGACTAAACTGGAAAAGGTTCAAAGGTTTGCCACCAGACTAGTACCCGAGCTGAGAGGTATGAGCTACGAGGAGAGACTACGGGAATTAAACCTCACTTCGCTGGAAGACAGAAGAGTTAGAGGGGACATGATCACCACATTCAAGATTCTGAAGGGGATTGATAGGGTAGATAAAGACAGTCTATTTAACACAAGGGGAACACGCACAAGGGGACACAGGTGGAAACTGAGTGCCCAAATGAGCCACAGAGATATTAGAAAGAACTTTTTTAGTGTCAGAGTGGTTGACAAATGGAATGCATTAGGAAGTGATGTGGTGGAGGCTGACTCCATACACAGTTTCAAGTGTAGATATGACAGAGCCCGATAGGCTCATGAATCTGTACACCTGTTGATTGACGGTTGAGAGGCGGGACCAAAGAGCCAGAGCTCAACCCCCGCAAACACAACTAGGTGAGTACAACTAGGTGAGTACCACCCACACTATCCCCCACACTACCCACACCATCCCCTACACTACCCACACCACCCACACCATCCCCCACACCATCCCCCACACCACCCACACACCACCCACACACCACCCACACCACCCACACCACCCCCACACTACCCCTACACTACCCCCATACCATCACCCACACACACCACACCACCACCCACATCATCCCCCACACCCAACCACACCATCCCCCCACACCATCCCCCCACACCATCCCCCCACACCATCCCCCCACACCACCCACCACACCATCCCCCACACCATCCCCCCACACCACCCACCACACCACCCACATCATCCCCCCACACCACCCACATCATCCCCCCACACCACCCACCACACCACCCACACCAACCCACCACACCACCCACACCACACCACCCACCACACTACCCACACCACACCACCCACCACACTATCCCCACACCACACTACCCACACCATCCATGGGGTGTATTGAAGCAGCAGGCTTGGAAGAGTCTCAACTCGCCAGACAAAAAAAAATTGATGGGTTGACAGGTCTCCTCACACACCTCCAGGACCCCCCCCTCCACCCCCCAGGTACCCGGCCATACACACCACCACCTTGCCTTACCTTGAGGTGCTTCCGGGGCTTAGCGTCCCCGCGGCCCGGTCGTCGACCAGGCCTCCTGGTTGCTGGACTGATCAACCAGGCTGTTGGACGCGGCTGCTCGCAGCCTGACGTATGAGTCACAGCCTGGTTGATCAGGTATCCTTTGGAGGTCCTTATCCAGTTCTCTCTTGAACACTGTGAGGGGTCGGCCAGT
The DNA here is from genome assembly GCF_040958095.1 of Procambarus clarkii. NCBI lineage: Eukaryota > Metazoa > Arthropoda > Malacostraca > Decapoda > Cambaridae > Procambarus > Procambarus clarkii. Next base: position 36,172,111 of record NC_091197.1, on the reverse strand, counting down.
TATGCCCCATATGTGTAGCGGAAGCGTGTTGAACAGTCGCGGGCCTCTGATGTTGATAGTTCTCTCTTGAACACTGTGAGGGGTCGGCCAGTTATACCCCTAATGTGTAGTGGAAGCGTGTTGAACAGTCTCGGGCCTCTGATGTTGATAGAGTTCTCTCTCAGAGTACCTGTTGCACCTCCGCTTTTCAACGGGGGTATTCTGCACATCCTGCCATGTCTTCTGGTCTCATGTGATGTTATTTCTGTGTGCAGGTTTGGGACCAGCCCCTCTAACATTTTCCACATGTAAATTATTATATATCTCTCCCGCCTGCGCTCAAGGGAGTACAGATTTAGGTTCTTTAGTCGGTCCTAATAGTTTAGGTGTTTTCCTAAGTGAATTCTAGCAGTATAGGATCTCTGCACGCTCTCCAGGTCGGCAATTTCTCCAGCTTTGAAAGGGGCTGTCATTGTGCAGCAGTACTCCACTCTAGAGAGCACAAGCGTTTTGAAAAGTATCATCATCGGTATAGCATCTCTAGTGTGAAAAGTTCTTGTTATCCAACCACAATGTTAAGTCAGCTATTGTTTTCTACAGGACACAATAAAACATGTTAATGATTAATAATGTATATTAATACACAAAAATTAACATATTTTGTTAATTAAATTTTACATAATTTTGTTAGTTAAATTTTACAGGTAAGATTGAGATTTTTTAATTGAGTATGAATGAGAGGTTTGGCAGCCATGCGTGGTCAGCAACCTTCTCTCTCCACTTCACCTCCCCTTCCACCACTGACCCCACCTGCCTCCACCTGCCTCCCTTGACACCACCTGCCACCACCTGCCTCCCCCTGCCACCACCTGCCTCCCCCTGCCACCACCTGAAATGATGCCAGCCACCTCACCAAGGCCTAACGTTCACACGACCTGTGCTTGTTTTATTGGCCTACTCAAAATTTAATCTAAATAGACTTACAAATTGTTTTCAAATAATATTGTATGTTGTTATAACTAATAAAATATTGTCTGTTTTGAAGTTTTATTCATTTTATACAGTACAGTACTGTATTAATACCTAATGTATATGTATTACAGTACAGTACATAGGCTGTTAGAGGGAGGGAGGGATCCAGGAAACAAACCCCCCCTCCCCCCCCCCCCCCCCAAGACTCAGGGAGCGACCGGCCGGCCACACAATGCCAGCTGTTATCTACACCCCAATTGTATTAAAAATTCTGTGAAAAGGAAATGTGTTCAAACTGTTTAAAATATTTACTGTATATATCACAATTTTCACCATTATTTTTGCTCCAATATGACAATTTTCTAATAAAAAGGCTATTTTCAGTGTAGATAATGCGATAATTATCATTAAATTGACTCGTGGCATCTGACGACGAGAGGAGAGTGAGGTAGTGGCTGGTCTCTGGTGGTCAGGTGCAGGAAGGAGGGGGAGGGGGGGCTCGTGGGGGAGCATGGAGGCGCCAGTCACGTGTTGCCTCTACAGCCACTATTGACACCACTTGCCTCCTGACAACAACTCTCTTACCAGTGCTCCCTCCCCCCCCCCTCTGACACCATTTTATCACCATTTCAGCTGGTTGTCAGCTGCCTGGCTGACAACCTGCCTCCCATGAGAATTCATAACTTACACCACCTGCCCCCTAACAAAAATCCCTAACTACTGATACCACTTGCCTCCTCACAACAACTCTCTCACCATTGCCCCTCCCCCCCTGACACCATTTTATCACTTTTATTACCATTTTATTACCATTTATTACCATTTTATCAAGCAATAATTGACAGGGAATTCGATAGAGCGGGGTTCGTTAGACTGAGGAAGCACTGTATTACTTTACAGTGCGTCTAGGGAAACCAACCCTAGATGTATCCAGCCCTGCGTACAGAACACCTGGGTACCACAACCACCCCACACAGCTGGTACAGCCACATGGCAAAACTCCAGACATGAAAGCGAGGGCAGAGATAATGTGGTGCACCAATGCACATCAGTTTACAAACTGGAGGGCTGAGCTGCCGGCTCACCTAAGCAGGCTCCCCCCACTCCCCTGTTGGGGAGGGGGGGGGCACTAACGAAGCGGGCGCACTAGTTTGGACGACAGTTTCCTTGTATAATTGTTTTCTTTTGGGGGGAGTTCTTTGGCTCTGTTTGGATGTTGGTTGTAATTTTCACCAGTTGGAAGTTTGTATTATTATGCCTATCTTTCTTTAGGACTCCGGTCGATGGCAGATATGACATACTCTAAATGTAGAGTGCTCATATGGCCATTGCTCCCTGTCCCTCTGAGGGGAGCCAGGTTCTGGCTCATGGGGCCCGGTAGGCAAGAACTCCTGTAAGTGATGTCCCAAACTAATATAGCGCACATCAGTCTGAATAGCTTCAGGAAGCCTCTGGGGCTCACCCAGAAAATGTTTTCTTTACATTCAAAGCTGTTTTTTTTTCATTCTGGCTTTTTTTGCCTTTTGTTGCAGAAGTGGTCTGCATTGTTTCTTATTAGGCTTAGCCTAGGTTATGGTGGTGGTGGTGGTCCTCTGTTTTTCCCGAGGTTTCACGACTGCTACTTGTGGTCAGTTTGCCTGCTACAGACAGGGTTTACTGGTTTAGCTGGCCCTATTGCCTGGGTTTCCCGTAGGGGGAGCCCAGGCAATAGGGCCACTTACTCACTCTACGGGCCCTAGGAAACCCCCTGTGGTCATACCATAGATAATTCTTCTGAGCCCACTCTCGCCTTGTGTGAATTTGAAGGTTGTTCGTCGCCCCTGCCTCAGAGAGACGATCATCTCTCCATCATGGTGTCTGTTGGGTTGGGGATACCTACGACCTGGAGTGTTGTGGGATTTGTTCCCGCTTATGCTTCAATTTACTCATCCCTTATCTGATGATCTCAGGGATCAGGCAGTGGCTGCATTGCTTGAGCACTTCTCTATCTTGCAACGGGCCAAGTTGGTTGCTTGGTTGGCCCCGGAGGTGCCCTGTTTAGGTTTTAGGGGCTCAGATTTAGGGGCGTTTGTTCCTTCGACCTTGGTTCTGTCTGTGCTCCCCTCTTCCTTCCCAGGTAGGTTTGGTTGCCCTGCTCCTTTCCTTCCTGCTTCCGGCTACCAAACGTCCGAGAGTTTCTGAGTCGGGGCAGGGTTTAGCTCGGGTGGCTTTTGGGGCTGCCGATGCGGGCACGGAGAAGGGGCGTTGCCCCATCTTCGAAGCTTTCCCCTGGACTTCGCCTCTTCTTCAGGGGCGATGGGCATGGATGAGGGCATTGCCCCGGGGCCTTTGTCACGGGTTCCCAGGGCTCTGGGAACATACATTCAATTGACTTTCAGAAGATGTGGGACTGCAGGGTGAGGGGGGGGCCATCGGTTGGGGTCTTGATCTCGTCTGCTTCAGCGTCGTCTACCCTGATGAAGCTGTTTGTGCCGATCCTCTGGGAGGCAGTTTCCATGTTTTTCACCTCTTGTCTCGCATGTCAACAAGCTGTTGTTGGTGTCTTTGGATTCGGCTTGGGCCCTGGCTCTTCATTCTTCTTCGCTGTATTGTCCTCTCTTGTTCCCGGAGGACGGTGGTACATTACAGTACTCGGTTTCTGTCAGCAGCTTCTACTAGTTGCCGGTCTATTGTGGACTTGTTAGTTGTCTGCGGGGACTGTGCCTGACCCTTCAGGAAAAGTCATGCCAGGGCTCGGGCCTTGTTTGGTCAGGGTAGATTTCTGGTGCCTGTTTCCAAGTTGGCGGGCTTCCCTGTGCCTTCTTCGTCTGATCAGCACGGTGTTCGCTCTGTTCGGAGGTTGGCATTTAGGGGTTTGAGCCGGCTCATTAATGGGGCGTTGGGGGGGGGGGGGGGGACTGGCTCTTTTTTTCCTACGCCTGGTCCTGGGATTCGTGGGCTTTTCGAGTCATTTCTTGCGGCCTTTGGTGGCATTGGTCGGTCTTTCTCCCCTTTCGGGGATAGGATTTTGGGCTCCTGGGGGAAGAGGGCGGCCACTTTCCCATCCATCCATCGGGTCATCTCGGAGTTGGTTCGCTTGGGCGTGGTCGAAATAACGTCGTCTCTCAGGTGGATCTCCTGCCTGTATCCTGTTCCAAAACGGGACTGTGCGGATCTCTGGTACATTCTGGACTTGTCTCGTCTGAACCAGATGATTCCTTGCCCCTCCTTTCAAATTACCACATTATCCCAGATCTGGTTCATTCTCAATCTGGGCACTTGGATGATTTCCCTGAACCTCAAGATGCATATTGGCATGTCCCTATCCATCTAGGGTTCAGGGATTGGTTAGGTTTTGTGGTGGGGCAACAGGCTTACTGCTTTTGTTGTCTCCCCATTCGGTTTGAATCTGGTTTTCATCATTCAAGAACTGTAGGGCGGCTCATTCCCCCCCCCCTCAGGGGGGAGGGGATGTGCTAACGAGTGAGTGCACTATTTGGATGAGGTGTTGCATGTTAGTTTTCTTTGGGGGGGAGTTATTTTGCTTTGTTCAAAAGTAGGTTGCAATTTTAACCAGCTAGTGGTTTTGTTTTGCCTATCTTTATGGATTCCCTTCCCTGGTCGATGGCAAGTATAACATACGCTAAAAGTAGAGTGCTCATTGGCCATTGCTCCCTGCACCTCTCTGAGGGGACTAGGTTCTGGCTCATTGTTCCCGGTAGGCATAGAACTCTCATGACTGATGACCACAAACTAATATTGCACATATTAGTTTGGATAGCTTCAGGAAGCCTCCGGGGCTCGCCCAGAAAATGGTGTTTCATTACATTCAACCCTGATTTTTCTGTTGACTAAATAGATAAAAAAAACTTTATTTTTTTACCATCCTTGGTTCTAAAAGTATTAATAAAAAAATAGAACTTGAAACAAGGATTCAAAACATATGTTTAGATAAAGATCTTGGTAAATACAGTGGTAGCTCGAATAACGAATTTAATCTGTTCCGGCGCCGTCGTCGTCATGTGAAACCGACGTCATTCAAAACAAATTTCCCCGTTCAAAATATTGTAAATACAAATAATCCCTTCCACCCCCTGAAACAACAATATGACATTATACACTGGTAATATGATACTGTACATGTAAAATAAATGTTTTGTTTGTTCCCATGTGTACATTCACTTTACCTTATGAAGAGTCGTTGCTGGCTTGAGGGAGACGATCGGAAGGAAGGGAGGAGAGGGGGTTACGACGAGGAGGGAGACTCCACCTCTGGGTCAGGCGGGCTCACTCTTTTTGGGAATTTAACCTCACTGGGACGGAGTTGTGGTTTAATATCACTTGCACGTCTTTTCTCACCCTGTCCACAGACTGTATCAAGTGCCACTTGGTGTTGTCTACGTTTTAGGATGTCCCTAAACCGAGACAGCACATTGTCACTAAACAAGTTCACACAACGTGTTGTCACTGCCTTATCAGGGTGATGCTTTTCCGCGAATGTGGTCAACTTTTCCAACATGCCCAACACATCCCTGATCTCACTGGATGGGATAGCATCCTCGCAGACCTCCTCCTCCCCCGATGAGAGCTCCTGTACCTCCTGTTGCACCAGCTCTCTCTGCAGTTCCAGGAGTTCCTCAGTGATCAGTTCATCACTTTGCTCCTCCACCAACTCCTGCAGCATCCAACTCCAGACCCAAAGTGTGCCCCAGAGCAACAATATCAGCCACTAAAAGAGCGTCCGGGTCATTCACAGGTGCAGGACCGAAACCTTCGAAGTCTCGCTCAGGGACAGCCTCAGGCCACAGGTTTCGCCATGCAGAGTGTAGGGTCCTCCATGACACTCCTTCCCAGGCCTTATCTATCAAGCGCAAGGCCCCCATGATATTGAACTGGTCCTTCCAGAATTGTTTGAGGGTCAGCTCTGTGGCGTCAATCACATGAACACATCTCTCCAACAAGGCCTTCATGTAGAGCTTCTTAAAGTTAGCAATGACTTGCTGGTCCATGGGTACGAGGAGTGGAGTGGTGTTTGGAGGAAGAAACTTGGTGATGAACTGATTCTTGGGGAACAGATCATCTTGCAGTTGTGGAGGATGCGCAGGTGCATTATCGAGCACAAGCAAGGCCTTGAGTGGTAACTGCTTCTCGACGAGATAATTCCTCACTGAGGGGCCGAAAATGTCATTTACCCATTCACTGAAGAAGATCCGCATAACCCAGGACTTCTTCGACCTCCACATCACATTCAGCCGTGTCTTGTGCACCTTAAGGGGGTCTAATCACGGAAAATAAAAAATGTTTCGATGTTTTTGAAAATTTAATCATGGAATGGGTATAGAAGGGGCTGCAACTGGTCCAAGTTTCAGCATCACACTCTAAATAGAAATGGAGAAAAAAAATACAGAACGTATTATGCAACGAATTTTCAACATTTTCAAAAAATTTCAGGGAACACATGTGTCAACTAAAATCATTTCTATAACACTCAGATATCACATTAGCATGTAATAAAGGATTTCAAATAGGGGTTTTAGCCAAAAAGTGTTTAGTGCAATAATACAATTATTCAAAGTCCCCCTTCCAAAAATATGCAATATAAGATGGTAAATAATATTTATAAAATCAATAAATAGACTTTGGACTACAATGTTATTTGACATTGTAGAAGCAGAAACTCTACATATAAAGTGTGATTTGCATGTAAATTGATTAATAAATGAAACCTGTGAAGCACCTTGAAGTTGTAAATTACTTACCTGAGTAAAATAAGATCAAAGTTTGGCCACCTGTAGCCGAGCTTGACGTCGACCAATTTCGTTCATAATTGGCACCCTTGCAGATAGGCATCCGTTCAGCATGGTGTGTAAGTTCCATGCATATCCCCTGATAACAAGCGGAAAAAAAAATTGGGAAAAAAAAAATGCAAATATATATATATATATATATATATATTATATATTATATATATATATATTATATATATATATATATATATATATTATATATATATATATATGCCTGCACATATATATTACAATTATTTATTACAAAATATCCAATTATAACACTAAAACATACTAACCCATTGTAATTGGTCCGAATTGTGGGTCCTCAAGGTGGCACTACAATGGGCACTAGTAGGCACTTGCACTAAACGCTTTTTGGCTAAAACCCCTATTTGAAATCCTTTATTACATGCTAATGTGATATCTGAGTGTTATAAAAATGATTTTAGTTGACATGTGTTCCCTGAAATTTTTTGAAAATGTTGAAAATTCGTTGCTTAATACGTTCTGTATTTTTTTTTCTCCATTTCTATTTAGGGTGTGATGCTGAAACTTGGACCAGTTGCAGCCCCTTCTATAACCATTCCATGATTAAATTTTCAAAAAAATCGGAAATTTTTTTTATTTCCCGTGATTAGACCCCCTTAACACTTTCCTGGATTTTCCACTTGGAATTACGGGCGTTTTGCTTAACCGCTTGTCAGATCACGACGTAAATTTACGGACCGTGTTTTATATTGGGTATTTACTACTCGATCGACTTGGGGTTTGTATGAATGTTTGCCAATAAATTTTTGTTTTCTCTAATAGGCACAGTGCCTATTTGAGAAAACGGCAATGTATTGTAACTTAGAGGAGAGACTATTGAGTTGGTGACACAACGAGGGTAATCGCCCACTTCACACACTCTTGTGTTGGCCGCGATCATGATTCTACATTTATATGCATATGTCTGTGTAGAGAATTTTATTCCGAACACTATACAAACAAAAAAAACGGTGTGAATCAAGTATAAACTTGAAAAAACATGAGCAAAGTAAAAACTTTTTACGCTCACGGGTACAAACACGCGTAAGATTTTATTCGCCGCAAATTTATTTGACGCTCTGTTGGCCAATTCTACCCATGTTCTTATAGAACTTTCTATTGCGAACACATTGCTATAAAAATGAAATACGTAGCTCAAGAAATATTGTCAGGACAGTGAAATAAGTATAAACTTTCAAAGCGCTGCATCACAACAGTGTCGTCGCTGCTGAAATCACAGCTAACGCTTCGCCCAGTTCCCACACTCGTGCGGAACATAATTAGACATTGATAGGCATATGTCTGGGTGGGGAATTTTATTGCGAGTTCAGTGATATAAAAATAAGCGCTGTAGGATGACTGTGAGGCTGGCAACAAACGAAAGAGTATGAACATTTACTTCATGTTTGGGTGTCAGGGTGAGTCATCTTCGTGTTTATTTACTTCGTGGTGGGATAGCAAATGCTTTGGTGACATTTTATGCATATGATCTTGTAGAGAATTTTATTGCCAACGCATTGATACCAAAATGAAAAACGTAGCTCGAGAATTGATGTTAGGAGCGTGAAAAGATTATACACTTTTTTGTGTTTACGCTTGAGCGCCCAGAACGCCGCGCGCACAACCCGCTTTATTTTCAGCAAGTGCCGCGCGCACTAAAGTGTTAAATGCCTTGAACACGCGTGGGTTTTCAGAGTGGTAGTCGAGCAGCGGTTTGGCCTTGCAATCGCCACTTGCATTGGTGCAGAGCACGAGGGTAAGGTGATCCTTCATCGGTTTGTGGCCAAGCAACGATTGTTCCTCTTGCATGATGTAGGTCCTCTTCGTCAGTTTTTTTTTCCAAAACAGCCCAGTTTTGTCACAGTTGAAAACTTGTTGGGACAGGAACTGCTCCCGATCAACAAATTCCTGGAACTGTGGCACAAAAGCCTCTTCAGCAGCTTTATCAGAGCTGGCAGCCTCCCCATGTCGCACAACATTGTGTATACCGCTCCTCTAATTAAAAGTTCTCGAACCAGCCACAGCTTGCCTTAAATACCTCCTCATCTTCAAATCACGCACCTGGTATCTTCCTGATAAGGTCCACATACAGCATCCTAGCCTTAGCGCAAACGATAGCTTCAGACACTATCGCCATGTAATTGACGTTTATTCATCCTCACCAGCAGTAGCCGTTCCACATCATCTAGGAGTTTTGGACGTTTGCTGGTATCCTTGGTAACTCCTTTGGCCATGTCAAGCGTCTTAAATTTATCCTTCCCCTTTCAAAATGGTTGAAATTGTTGAGGGAGCCCTGGCAAGATCAGCCACACATACAACATGCTCGTGCTTTGTTATAATTTCCTTCTTCACTTCCAGAGTGATTGCTTCTTTCTTCCCCCTTGCCAACACTTTCTTTCGCAGGCTGTTTCTTGGACGACATCGTGCATTCAGAATTGTAGTCACAAAACCACAAAATACCTACGAATATCACAATTATATGTGGAGCTATGCAGAGGGATACTGGTTGTGTGCGACACCAATACAACACTGTCGTCAGTGGCGGTCGGGAATGTGCTGGAAGCAGCGCGACCCCACCATGTGGTGTTGACGTTACTCAAACGAGCATTCGCCACACGAGACGAATTGTCGCCGGTCATTACCCAAAATGTTCGCCATTTGAGGCGATCGTTATTCGAGGTACCGCTGTACTGGTTTAGGAATATATTTGTAGACTGCTAAAGTAAATTTCTGGGTACTATAATGGCATTGAATTGCTGGATTGTTTTAAATGAGGGTTAGACAGATATATGAACAAGTGTGGTTGGGTATAAATAGGACCTAACCTGCATGGGCCAATAGATTTTCTGTAATATAATTTGCTTTTTATTCTTACTATCTGTAATGTTATTGTTGAAAATATTACATCTTTCTTACACAACTCCTCTTAGCTGAGCTACGTTCCTACTTCCGCTCGCTGTGCCAGGACGATAACCCAAGAGTACGAATGGTGGCAGCGGAGAAGCTGGGAGAGTTTGCCAAAGTGGTTGAAGTGGAGTACCTGGAGTATCTCATTCCCATGTTTCAAGTATTGGCACAGGATGGGCAGGTGAGCTCAATATGGAAAGGATTTGGTCGGGGAATTAATTAATGTATACAAAGACTGTCAGAGTAATGTGATTAAAACAAATAACTCATAAAATGAATTGAAAGGGACAATATTTCAGTCCATTGTAGACACCTGAATTCGGGACTATTCTTACACACGCCATTGTTTTGAAAACAGATATACAGTATTATCTTGTGCCATTTATCCAAACGGCTTCTTACAATATGTTAAGAGATAAAAATACAACAAATTAATGTGTATTATGAACCCACTGAATGACAAGATACTCATGATAATTTAATTATACTAGTAATCAAGTTAACTAGCTCAACCAGTAATTGATTTTTCATTCTTGATCCATGATTGTTTAATTCTTTCCCTGTTTACCTCAAGATAGACAACTGTCCTATGGAGGTGTCGTGGCATTGCAAGCCATGCATATGTTGATAACAATTTAGTGTTTTTGTTTGTGTTAAGCTCAAGAAGGGTTTGAAATTATTTTCATGTGAAAATATCCATGTTCATTTAGTGATGGGTATATAATGTAGCTAGGCACACTCATTTCACGACAATGTATCGGTGACCTTGTATTCCTCACCAGAGCGTGAGTCATTCACACACACCCTAATGAGCACCCTGCAACTCTGGCAGGAATCGGTACGGTTGTTGGCAGTGGAGGCATGCATCAGTTTGGCTGGCCTACTCCAGCAAAAGGATGAGAAAATACGTGTGATGCCTATACTATGCCAGGCCACTGAAGATAAGTCTTGGAGGGTGCGGTACATGGTAGTAGATCACTTCATAGATCTCCAGAAGGCTGTGGGACCAGAAATCACCAAGACCAATCTTGTTCCTATTTTGCAGAGTTTACTAAACGATGTTAAAGAAGAGGTAAGGAAGTTGATAATTGTTCCAAATTATGAGTATTCCTTTTATTAATAATTTTCTCCAATTCATTGCTTTTAGGAATTTTTCAACAATAATATAATTTTCTGGGGGGAGCCCCGTCGGCTCCCCGGAGCTATCCCAGGCTGATATGCTAATGTCAGACTTTGGCATCAGTCATGTGTATGGAGTTCTTAGTCCTACCGGGGACCACGGCCAGAACTGGGCCCCCTCAGAGAGGCAAGGGGAGCAATGGCCTATAGAAGTCCCCATGTGGTTGGAAGCATTTTATGTCTGCCATCGACCGGAACAGGCACCCAGAAAGGTAAGTGCCTCAAAACAAACCCCTATTCTGGTTAAAATTGCTACCAAAAGCCGAACTAGTGGATAGAACTCCCCAAAAGAAAACAAGCAAACTAGTGTGACGTCACACGCCGCTGCTCCGCTGTCTGGGCAGCTCCCCCCTTCCCGGGAGGGGGAAGGGGGAGCCCCAGACTCTCCACGCCGGCTACCCACACCTAAGTTCTTGAGGCTGATGCTATAGGCGAAGGTCGTGTGCTCTGGCTCCGGTGTCGCTACTGCACTGTGCTTTGCGTGTGGTGTTTGTTTTGTGGGTGCGAGAGCCAGGAGTTATCTTCAGTACTCGGGCTGCATGCGCCTAGGGCTGCCTTCCCTAGGTGCCCTGTAAGTACTGCCCTTGGGGCTTGGGGCCACCTTCCACAGGCTCCTCGGGGTCTGCCTCTGCTGGTCCGTTTTACCTTTCGGTTTTTCGACCGCCTGTTGGGCTCTTGGGTGTTCTGTTCTCCCTTGTTACCGGCAGGTAAGAGGCAGTTTGCACTGGTAGGGGCGAAGGGTGTGCCGCACAGCTTGTATTCCCGACATAGCGGCCGGCTTTGTTCCTTGGGGTTCGCTGTCCTCTTGCGGGGTTTTGTTTTTCTTTTTGTTTTTGCCTGGTGGGTTATTCTGTCATATTATTCCATTAGTTTTTGCTCTTCCACTGTTCTCCTCGGTGGCGCCCCCTGCTAGGTCCCCGTGAGTGTACACGTCCCTGGGGTACAGCTATAGAAGTTTGCTTGGTAGTTTTGGGCGCCGGTTTGCAGCACCCTGCCTGGGACTACCTGAGCGTGAGTCCTCTTAACACTTTCGCGCTCTCGGCGCTCAAAAAAAAAAAATACCCCAGATGCTTTCGGCACTTCGCGCGCCTACGCGGTAAGACCGAAAAAGTGTACACTCTTTTGACTGTCCTGACAATAATTGAAGGCGCACGTATTTAAATTTGGTATCACTGTGTTCGCAATGAAATTGTCTATAAGAGCATACCTATAAATTGCCGCCCAAGCATAAGGAGTATCAACACCAAATAAAAAACTATGCAGATCACTCGCCGAGAGCGCCAAACAGCAACAAAATGTTTCCACTCTCTTAATGGTTGCGAAGCCTACAGTTATCCTACATCGCTAATTTTGGTATCATTGGAATCGCAATAAAATTCTCTACACGGACATTTGCATATGAATGTTTAATATTGGTAATTGCCCACCCGCAAGAGTGTGTGAAGTGGAGAGTAGTTTGCCGCGAGCGCACTGGCGAAAACACAATCATGCTTGGAAAGTTTATACATTTATACGTTTCCTGACCCTACTTTTCTATGTACGTATTTCTTTTTTATACCAATGTGTTTGCAATAAAATTTTCTATAAGATGAACTGTATAACATTTGTACAAAGCATGTATAAGAGAAGCGCCAAATATAGAACCACGTCGCTCAGTATGCGTTCGCGGCAGAAACGAACGCATTGTTTTCGTTCGTTTGATGTTTGTCATGTTTATACTTGTTGAAACATTTTATAATTTTTATGACAGTGATCGCAGTAAAATTCCCTACACAGACATATACATAAAACATACAAATATTTCCCACGTGTTGGATATATCAACGGCTAAAGGGAACCCACTGCCACACGCTCGCAACACCCCCAAACATACTTTGTGTATTTTTTTTTTACTCATAGAAGTTTATGTGATATAATATTCATTCTGGTACCAAAAAATTCGCAAATAAATTCTCTACAAAACAAAAGTATCCCCATCCATTTCGGTTAAAAAATGGAATTTATAGAAATATTTTTTCGATTGACGAGAAAAGTAGGCAGTTATGCGGAATCGTAAGAAAAACCAGTGACGAGTTATCTCTAATCGAAAGCGCGAAAGTGTTAAAGTAAACGCTCGGGACCCTGGGAATCCCCTAGGGGGCGAGTGGGTTCGATGGATGTGACCCCCGGAGTCCCCACTCGCTGTGTGCGAGTTTGAGGGTTGCTCGGTCCCCTTGTCTCAGGGTGACCCTCATTGTTTTTGCCCCTGCCATGCTGCCTGTTGGGTCGGTGATACTTTCGACCCTGAGTCCTGTGAGTGTTGCTGCTTGCTTGTGATTCAATTTACCCAATCCTCTGATGAATCTCTTTGGGTACAGGCGGCGCGTGCGTTGCAGTCTAGGTTTCATCTGTTGCAACGCGCTCGGTTGGTTGCTCGCCCAGATGCCCCGGGGCTGCCCCGCTTTGCTTTTCGAGACCCGGACTTGGGGGTGGGGGTCGCTTTGATCCTGGTTCAGTCCGCACCTCCTCGTCCTTCCCCTACTGTTCGTTCTGGTCCCCCCCCCCCCTCCCCCTGCTTCTGGCTCCGAAGCGTCTGAGGGTTTCAGGGTCGGAGCAGGGGTTACTTGATCTCGAGACTCGGGCAGCTTCGGGGGGTGCCCCTTCCGGGGGGCGGCAGAGGCATTCGAGTCTTGTCTCCTGGTCGAAGCTTCTGGGTCTGACCAGTGGACCCCCCTTCCTCCAACTTTTCCGGCTGCTCCGTCCTTGTCTTGTGGGGTCGGAGCTTGGGGAGAGGACTCGGCCTCGAGGCTGGGGAGGGGCTGACTTGGGGGGCCTTGGGCCCCGCTGGACCCCGCCTGGGTTTTCTTGCCTCTGAGCGGGGTTTATTGTTACAAGGAGTGGGGTTTTCTTTTCCCCCCTCTGCGTACGAGTTGGATTTGGTGTCAGCCCCTCCCCGGGTTCGGTTCCGTGTTCCTCAGGGTACGTCGGTTCCGTCCTTCCGGAGATTTTCGGCTTATCGCATCCAACCTGGTGTGGTGCGAGCGGCCTTTGCATCTTACCTCCTGCGTGACCCGGATTATGCCTCGGAAATGGATCCGTCCGAGTTCAGGTTTGGGACTTCGTTCCCTTTCTGGCTCCGTTACGAGGTTCCGCAGTCGTCCTGGCTAGCAGACTGTCCCTTGTTTGTTCTGGATTCCTGGCATTCCTTCTGTCGTTCCCGCACGCTGGAGTGGCGGGAAGCTTCCACGGTGCTTCAGGTTTTCCTGGGGGGCGAGCTTGAGTACCTGAATGAGTACCTGTTTGCCCCTGCCCTTCCCCGCGATGTGGGCGTTATTCAGCTCCATGTGCAGGTTCCCTCCCTTTCGGTGGCGCTCGTTGCGGAGGACTTGCGCGCCCGGGGCCTTTTGGCTTCGGCCTTGCGGTTCTTTTCCCTTCTGGAGCTGTCCTCGGATTGGCTTGTGGAGGATGTGAGGACGCTTGGGTCCGTCCCGGGGTCCGGCACCTTGTCCTTGGCTGCGCGTTCGTCGGCTGCCTTGTTGAAGCTGTTCACGCTGATTTTGAGGGATGTGGTTTCCCTGTTTTATGCTTCCCGTCTCGCGTGTCGGCAGACGGTGCTGGGTTCCTCCGTGGAATCTGCTTGGGCTCTGGCTCTTAGGTGTTCTTCACCTTTTTGTCCTCTTCTGTTTATGGAGTCGGCCGTGGCGCAGTTTATTCAGGCTGCGTCAGCGGCTTGTCGTCCGATGTCGGACTTGTTGGTTTTCCGGGGGTCCCGGGGTGGGTCTTCCCGAAAGGGTCGTGCCAGGGCTCGGGGTTCCTCTCATCGTGGTAGGCCTCTGGTGTCGGGTTCGGGTTCAGCTCCTCCTGCGGACCCTCCCTCGTCTGGTCGGCGCGGTGTTTGCTCTTTGCGGGGTTCTGGGTCTCGTCAGGGTCGCCGGTCCTTTCGCGGTTTGCCCCATTGACAGGGCGATGGGGGGGCGGCTTGCACTGTTCACCCGCGCCTGGTCCCACAATTCGTGGGCCTTTCGGGTCGTGTCTCGCGGCCTGCGGTGGCGTTGGGTGGCCCCTCCCCCCTTGGGGGCGGTCGGGGCTGGCAGGGCAGGTTTCTTCCCCTGCGCTCTGTCGAGTCATCTTGGAGTGGGTACACTTGGGCGTCGTCGAAACGACGTCGCCCCTCAGATGGGTTTCCCGTCTGTTTCTGGTTCCGAAACAGGACTGCGCGGACCTGCGGTTTATTCTGGACTTGTCCCGTCTGAATCCCCCTGGGTTTTTTGCCCCTCCTTTCGGATGACTACGCTGTCTCAGGTTTGGCTCCTCTTGGAGCCGGGCGCTTGGATGGTGTCCCTGGACCTCCGGGACGCTTATTGGCATGTCCCGATTCATCCACGGTTCAGGGACTGGCTCGGTTTTGTTGTGGGGCATCTGAGTTACCGCTTTCGTTGTCTCCCATTTGGGTTGAACCTGGCACCTCGCGTGTTCACGTGCCTTACACAGGTTGTGGTGGCTCGTTTGCATTTCCTAGGTGTTCGGGTGTTGGCCTACCTCAACGACTGGCTGGTTTGGGCTCCCAGCCGGTCAGCTTGCTTGCTTGCCAGGGATTTGGTTCTTTCCCAGCTCGCCAGGTTCGGGTTCTTGGTGAACTGGAGGAAGTCCCATCTGGTTCCCTCTCAGGTTCGGACTTGGCTGGGTCTCGTTTGGGACTCTCGAACCACCACCTTGTCTCTCCCTCCGGAGTCTCTCCTGCGCCTGCGGTCCCGCCTTCGTCTGTTTCTGGTGGGCCCTCGGGTCACCCGGTGGTTGCTCGAAGGGCTGTGCGGGAGCCTGAACTTCGTGATGGTGGTCTACCCGCCGGGTCAGGTTTAGGTTCATCGGCTGTTCTGGTTCCTTCGGGGTTCCCCCCTTCCGCCTCTCGTGATCGCATAGTTCGACCCCCGGGGGCCTTGCGTCGGTTGCTGCGTCACCGGCTTCCTCTTCGGGTTTTTCGGGGTTCAGTGCCTTGGCGCCTACCGGAGCCCTCGCTTGATGTGTACACGGATGCGTCGTCTCTCGGCTGGGGTTTTGTAACCAGTGCTCACCAGGCCGGCCAGGGGCATTGGGATCCGCCCTTCCGTCGAGCTCACAGCACGGTGCGGGAGTTCGCGGCAGTGTGGTTTGCCCTGGGGAGGATTCGGGTGGCCCGCGGATCGACAATTCGGCTCCATTCGGACTGCTCTTCGGTGGTTAATTGCCTGAACCGCGGGGGTTCGATGCGGTCCTTGTCTCTTTGGGGTTGGTCGCTTCGGGTGACTCGTCTGCTGAGTTCTCGGGATTTGGCTCTCCTGGCGGTTCACGTACGGGGCGTGTCCAACGTCTTGCTGACGCCCTGTCTCGCTTCGTTCCCCTCTCCACGGAGTGGACGGTCGACGACAAGTCCTTCCATTGGCTTTGCCAGACGTTCGGGCGCCCCGAGGTGGACCTCTTCGCATTGGCGTGGTCGCGGCGTCTTCCCGTTTATGCGGCGCCCTTCCCCGATCGCGAGGCCGTTGGGGTCGACACCTTTCGGCTAGACTGGTCGAGGTGGGGGTTCCTGTACCTCTTTCCCCCAGTTTGGCTGTTGCTCCAGGTCCTGACTCGCTTAGAGACTTACCAGGGGAGAGTTGTCCTTCTGGCCCCTTGGTGGCCGGCCCAACCTTGGTTCCAGGCGCTGGTTGCTCGGTGTCCGAACCCGAGGGTTTTCCCGCGGCTCTGCCTCTTTCAGCAGATCGGGCCGGTACGTCACGTGGCTGGTTCAATCTTCTCCTTGAGTCTTCGCATATGGGTTTTTTTTTACTAGAGTCTATCATCATCTCTATGGTGATCAGGTGGCCTCCTTGTTGGTGTCCCACCTGAGGGCTTCTTCTCGGCGGCAGTATGAAGTTTCCTGGCGGTCCTTCTGTTTCTTTTTGCGTCTTCGTCGTGTTAGTTCCTTGTCTGTTTGGGTGGTCTTGTCCCTCCTCTCATGGTTGTTTCAGGACCGTCATCTTATGCCTAACACTGTCGCCTCGTATCGTGCGGCGCTGGCGGAGCCGCTTCAGCTTGCCTTCGGTATCAATGTTACGTCTGCGCCGTTTTGCAAGCTGTCTCATGCATTGTTTCACCTCCGGCCTGCTCATGCGCCGCCTGAGCCGTCCTGGTCTTTGGATAGAGTGCTCGCTTTCCTTTCGTCTACTCGTTTCGTTGTGGCCCCTTCGGTCCAGGATTGTTTTTCCAAGGCACTTTTCTTGTTGGCTTTGGCCTCTGGGGGTCGGGTAGGGGAGCTTCATGCTCTCCCCCGGCACAGGGGTTTCTGCTCTTTTGGTCGTGGTGATTGTTTTGTTCGTTTGCAGCCGTCTCCTTCTTCTCTGGCGAAGAATGAGACTGCTGCGTTCCGGAAGGGTCCATGGGTGGTTGATGCTTGGTTGGTCAGGCCGGGGGTGCATCATGTTTTGTGTCAGGTTGTGGCGCTTCGCCGTTATTTGCACGCCACGGCTTCTGTGTCTGGGGACGCGCTGTGGGTTGATCCGGTTTCCCTTCTTCCCTGTTCGCAGGTTCGGGTCTCCCAGGTCGCCCGCAGGGTTATTAAGTCCAGCCAGCCTGCGGTCTATCCCTGTGCCCATAACGTTCGTAAGTTCGTGGCTCTTGCTGCCGTCTTTGGGAATATGTCTTGGTCTGATATTCGGGCGCGGGGATTTTGACGGTCGAACAGGGTCCTGGCTGCTCGTTACCTTGTGAATGTCCCTGGGCCTCGTTGGGCCTGTGTTGCTTTGGGTCGGCGGTTGCAGCCAGTTGTCTCTGCTGCGAGTTGAGGAGTGAGCGACGACCGCCTCCCGGGTAAGTCCCTCTTTTTCCGTCTGTAGGTAGTTAGCTCCGGCGAGCCGACGGGGCTCCCCCCAGAAAACAAGCGTTGAATGTAATGAAACGCCATTTTCTGGGCGAGTCCTGGAGGCTCCCCGGCATCCCTCCCTCCCTCCGGTCGGCATTTTTTTCGCATTTTTGACATCCAGCCTCAAGAACTGAGGTGTGGGTAGCCGGCGTGGAGGGTCTGGGGCTCCCCCTTCCCCCTCCCAGGGAGGAGGGAGCTGTGTAGACAGCGGCGAGCGTGTGACGTCACACTAGTTTGCTTGTTTTCTTTTAGGGAGTTCTATCCACTAGTTCGGCTTTTGGTAGCAATTTTAACCAGAATAGGGGTTTGTTTTGAGGCGCTTACCTTTCTGGGTGCCTGTTCCGGTCGATGGCAGACATAGAATGCTTCCAACCCCATGGGGGCTTCTATAGGCCATTGCTCCCCTTGCCTCTCTGAGGGGGCCCGGTTCTGGCCGTGGTCCCTGGTAGGCCTAAGAACTCCATACACATGACTGATGCCAAAGTCTGACATTAGCATATCAGCCTGGGATAGCTCCGGGGAGCCTCCGGGACTCACCCAGAAAATGGCGTTTCATTACATTCAACGCTGGTTTTTTCAATTTTTTTATTTCCATTAACCCTTAACTCCTTAAGATACTAAGGAGTCCTGAGGACTTTTACAACCTTGTGCACAAGAAAAAAACAAATTCTAAATTTTTTTCGTCCTTTTAAAATGTTCATTTGTCTTCCCTGAGCACAGAAAAAATAATAAAAAAATTCTATTGTACTTACCAATAACGTAATTGAGCCGACAAGTTCGCCGATGACGTCACTGAGAAAGAGTGCTCTCAGGTGCTGTGTCAGGGAGCCATCGCTTGCGGCAGCTCAAGAGGCCCGAGTTGCTGCGAATTTTTTTCTGCGCCATTATTTACAATATCTATGACACATTTTACAAAAAAAAAAATCGCTAGTACAGTATTGTTCCAATTACTGTCACTTGATGTTGTATTATAATACAACTGGTATATATTCACTATGCGTTCACATATTATTGTCACAAGTATGCACGCAAAAATGTTATATTTTACAGGACTTATACAACATATTTGTTTTTTTTTTCAATATATACACTAAAATTCACTTGATATGTACACGTTTTTACACAAGTATTAGACATTTAGTAGTCCTGAAGACTGTGATACTGTGCGAAACAGTCGCCATGGCACAGAGGGACTGCACACGCTTCGCACCATGTTAACACCAATTTATGTTTCTGTAGCCTCATTTTTGTGCTGTAACACACAACGCACAGACGCTGGCCTGCTGCACGCACTCCAGTTGGTGGTAATTTCTTGATTTGGTGTACCAGAAAGGCCTCCCTGTAAGCGAGCCAGAGTGCAGGAGCAAGGTCCAATATTGGGTCCCGAATGGGTTTTTGTATGCCAGGGGTGATTACAATATAGTAATTGTTTCACAACTTGAAAACTAAACTAACGGAAATATGGTTTTCTACCTGTTTTCACAAGATACGTGTTGTAACTTTTCAGCATTGTTACATTGATAAGGTGGAAAATCATCATCTTGGTCCACTTCACTGTTTTCGGTACACTTCAGCACCCTCCATCATGTCACATATCTTAAGAAGCACATCAACAAACTGGAAAAGGTGTAAAGACATGCTACTAAGTGGCTCCCAGAACTGAAGGGCAAGAGCTACGAGGAGAGGTTATCTTGAGATGATTTCGGGGCTTTTTTTTTTTAGTGTCCCCGCGGCCCGTTCCTCGACCAGGCCTCCACCCGTAGGAAGCAGCCTGTGACAGCTGACTAACTCCCAGGTACCTATTTACTGCTAGGTAACAGGGGCGTTCAGGTTGAAAGAAACTTTTGCCCATTTGTTTCTGCCTCGTGCGGGAATCGAACCCGCGCCACAGAATTAAGAGTCCTGCGCGCTATCCACCAGGCTACGAGGTCCCCCCCTACGCCTAACTACGAGGTTAGAGGCATTAAATATGCAAAAACTAGAAGACAGAAGAAAAAGAGGTGATATGATCACTACGTACAAAATAGTAACAGGAATTGAAAAATCGATAGGGAAGATTTCCTGAGACCTGGAACTTCAAGAACAAGAGGTCATAGATTTAAACTAGCTAAACACAGATGCCGAAGAAATATAAGAAAATTCACTGTCGCAAACAGAATGGTAGACGGTTGGATCAAGTTAGGTGAGGTGGTGGTGGAGGCAAAGACCGTCAGTAGTTTTAAAGTGTTACATGACAGAGTGTTGGGAAGACAGGACACCACGAGCGTAGCTCTCATTCTGTAACTACACTTTGGTAATTACAGAGGAAGCAACCCATAACAGCTGTCAAACTCCCAGGTATGTATTTACTGCTAAGTAACAGGGGCATCAAGGTGAAAGAAACTCTGCCCAGTTTGTTTCTGCCATCAGCCAGAATCTAACCCGGACCCTAAGATTACGAGTTGAGAGCGCTGTCTCACTAAGCTATCATGTCTCGCTATGTATGTATGTATGTGTGTGTATGTATGTATGTATGTATGTATGTATGTATGTATGTGTTATGAAGTGAGTGTGTTTATTTGCCAACAAAGTACCAGGCGACCAAAGCCTCCTTCCCATATTAAAATTTATATCTTAGCTGCATAATATTTATGCCATTATATTTGATTTTCATGTTGAAGTTTACAGTATTACGGTGCATTAATAATCATTAACATGTTTTATTGCTTCCTGTTTAGTAATTAAACAAATACATTTTTACTTGCGAACAAGCCTGAATGGTCCCCAGGACAATATGCAACTGAAAACTCACACCCCAGAAGTGACTCGAACCCATACTCCCAGAAGCAACGCAACTGGTAATGTACAAGACGCCTTAATCCACTTGACCATCACAACCGGACATAATGAGGTGATAGCCTAAGCTATTTGAACCACCCCACCGCCGGCACTCGGATAGTAATCTTGGGCATAGCATTTTACCAAATCACCTCATTCTTTGGGGCACACGTGAGGAACACAAATGCGAACAAGCCTGAATGGTCCCCAGGACAATATGCAACTGAAAACTCACACCCCAGAAGTGACTCGAACCCATACTCCCAGAAGCAACGCAACTGGTAATGTACAAGACGCCTTAATCCACTTGACCATCACGACCGGACATAATGAGGTGATAGCCTAAGCTATTTAAACCACCCCACCGCCGGCACTCGGATAGTAATCTTGGGCATAGCATTTTACCAAATCACCTCATTCTTTGGGGCACACGTGAGGAACACAAATGCGAACAAGCCTGAATGGTCCCCAGGACAATATGCAACTGAAAACTCACACCCCAGAAGTGACTCGAACCCATACTCCCAGAAGCAACGCAACTGGTAATGTACAAGACGCCTTAATCCACTTGACCATCACGACCGGACATAATGAGGTGATAGCCTAAGCTATTTGAACCACCCCACCGCCGGCACTCGGATAGTAATCTTGGGCATAGCATTTTACCAAATCACCTCATTCTTTGGGGCACACGTGAGGAACACAAATGCGAACAAGCCTGAATGGTCCCCAGGACAATATGCAACTGAAAACTCACACCCCAGAAGTGACTCGAACCCATACTCCCAGAAGCAACGCAACTGGTAATGTACAAGACGCCTTAATCCACTTGACCATCACGACCGGACATAATGAGGTGATAGCCTAAGCTATTTGAACCACCCCACCGCCGGCACTCGGATAGTAATCTTGGGCATAGCATTTTACCAAATCACCTCATTCTTTGGGGCACACGTGAGGAACACAAATGCGAACAAGCCTGAATGGTCCCCAGGACAATATGCAACTGAAAACTCACACCCCAGAAGTGACTCGAACCCATACTCCCAGAAGCAACGCAACTGGTAATGTACAAGACGCCTTAATCCACTTGACCATCACGACCGGACATAATGAGGTGATAGCCTAAGCTATTTGAACCACCCCACCGCCGGCACTCGGATAGTAATCTTGGGCATAGCATTTTACCAAATCACCTCATTCTTTGGGGCACACGTGAGGAACACAAATGCGAACAAGCCTGAATGGTCCCCAGGACAATATGCAACTGAAAACTCACACCCCAGAAGTGACTCGAACCCATACTCCCAGAAGCAACGCAACTGGTAATGTACAAGACGCCTTAATCCACTTGACCATCACGACCGGACATAATGAGGTGATAGCCTAAGCTATTTGAACCACCCCACCGCCGGCACTCGGATAGTAATCTTGGGCATAGCATTTTACCAAATCACCTCATTCTTTGGGGCACACGTGAGGAACACAAATGCGAACAAGCCTGAATGGTCCCCAGGACAATATGCAACTGAAAACTCACACCCCAGAAGTGACTCGAACCCATACTCCCAGAAGCAACGCAACTGGTAATGTACAAGACGCCTTAATCCACTTGACCATCACGACCGGACATAATGAGGTGATAGCCTAAGCTATTTGAACCACCCCACCGCCGGCACTCGGATAGTAATCTTGGGCATAGCATTTTACCAAATCACCTCATTCTTTGGGGCACACGTGAGGAACACAAATGCGAACAAGCCTGAATGGTCCCCAGGACAATATGCAACTGAAAACTCACACCCCAGAAGTGACTCGAACCCATACTCCCAGAAGCAACGCAACTGGTAATGTACAAGACGCCTTAATCCACTTGACCATCACGACCGGACATAATGAGGTGATAGCCTAAGCTATTTGAACCACCCCACCGCCGGCACTCGGATAGTAATCTTGGGCATAGCATTTTACCAAATCACCTCATTCTTTGGGGCACACGTGAGGAACACAAATGCGAACAAGCCTGAATGGTCCCCAGGACAATATGCAACTGAAAACTCACACCCCAGAAGTGACTCGAACCCATACTCCCAGAAGCAACGCAACTGGTAATGTACAAGACGCCTTAATCCACTTGACCATCACGACCGGACATAATGAGGTGATAGCCTAAGCTATTTGAACCACCCCACCGCCGGCACTCGGATAGTAATCTTGGGCATAGCATTTTACCAAATCACCTCATTCTTTGGGGCACACGTGAGGAACACAAATGCGAACAAGCCTGAATGGTCCCCAGGACAATATGCAACTGAAAACTCACACCCCAGAAGTGACTCGAACCCATACTCCCAGAAGCAACGCAACTGGTAATGTACAAGACGCCTTAATCCACTTGACCATCACGACCGGACATAATGAGGTGATAGCCTAAGCTATTTGAACCACCCCACCGCCGGCACTCGGATAGTAATCTTGGGCATAGCATTTTACCAAATCACCTCATTCTTTGGGGCACACGTGAGGAACACAAATGCGAACAAGCCTGAATGGTCCCCAGGACAATATGCAACTGAAAACTCACACCCCAGAAGTGACTCGAACCCATACTCCCAGAAGCAACGCAACTGGTAATGTACAAGACGCCTTAA
This sequence comes from Procambarus clarkii, assembly GCF_040958095.1. Classification (NCBI taxonomy): domain Eukaryota; kingdom Metazoa; phylum Arthropoda; class Malacostraca; order Decapoda; family Cambaridae; genus Procambarus; species Procambarus clarkii. The sequence continues at coordinate 36,148,955 of NC_091197.1, read as the reverse complement.
TCCACTTGACCATCACGACCGGACATAATGAGGTGATAGCCTAAGCTATTTGAACCACCCCACCGCCGGCACTCGGATAGTAATCTTGGGCATAGCATTTTACCAAATCACCTCATTCTTTGGGGCACACGTGAGGAACACAAATGCGAACAAGCCTGAATGGTCCCCAGGACAATATGCAACTGAAAACTCACACCCCAGAAGTGACTCGAACCCATACTCCCAGAAGCAACGCAACTGGTAATGTACAAGACGCCTTAATCCACTTGACCATCACGACCGGACATAATGAGGTGATAGCCTAAGCTATTTGAACCACCCCACCGCCGGCACTCGGATAGTAATCTTGGGCATAGCATTTTACCAAATCACCTCATTCTTTGGGGCACACGTGAGGAACACAAATGCGAACAAGCCTGAATGGTCCCCAGGACAATATGCAATATGCAATATGAGTGCCGGCGGTGGGGTGGTTCAAATAGCTTAGGCTATCACCTCATTATGTCCGGTCGTGATGGTCAAGTGGATTAAGGCGTCTTGTACATTACCAGTTGCGTTGCTTCTGGGAGTATGGGTTCGAGTCACTTCTGGGGTGTGAGTTTTCAGTTGCATATTGTCCTGGGGACCATTCAGGCTTGTTCGCATTTGTGTTCCTCACGTGTGCCCCAAAGAATGAGGTGATTTGGTAAAATGCTATGCCCAAGATTACTATCCGAGTGTCGGCGGTGGGGTGGTTCAAATAGCTTAGGCTATCACCTCATTATGTCCGGTCGTGATGGTCAAGTGGATTAAGGCGTCTTGTACATTACCAGTTGCGTTGCTTCTGGGAGTATGGGTTCGAGTCACTTCTGGGGTGTGAGTTTTCAGTTGCATATTGTCCTGGGGACCATTCAGGCTTGTTCGCATTTGTGTTCCTCACGTGTGCCCCAAAGAATGAGGTGATTTGGTAAAATGCTATGCCCAAGATTACTATCCGAGTGCCGGCGGTGGGGTGGTTCAAATAGCTTAGGCTATCACCTCATTATGTCCGGTCGTGATGGTCAAGTGGATTAAGGCGTCTTGTACATTACCAGTTGCGTTGCTTCTGGGAGTATGGGTTCGAGTCACTTCTGGGGTGTGAGTTTTCAGTTGCATATTGTCCTGGGGACCATTCAGGCTTGTTCGCATTTGTGTTCCTCACGTGTGCCCCAAAGAATGAGGTGATTTGGTAAAATGCTATGCCCAAGATTACTATCCGAGTGCCGGCGGTGGGGTGGTTCAAATAGCTTAGGCTATCACCTCATTATGTCCGGTCGTGATGGTCAAGTGGATTAAGGCGTCTTGTACATTACCAGTTGCGTTGCTTCTGGGAGTATGGGTTCGAGTCACTTCTGGGGTGTGAGTTTTCAGTTACATTTTTACTTATGAATTATGGACAGTTGAACTACATGACCTTGAAGCAGAGTGCGTGTATAGGATGTAGGGTGGGGGAGGGGGGAGGTCTGTCGGTGGTGGTGGGGAAGGGACGGGCTCAATCAAGTAAGCCTATCACACTCGACCCTGTTTGCCATATTTGTTTCTTAAATTCTGGATGTACATCATCATATATATTTTTGGTTAGAGATTTTTAGTAATATTATTAGGATAATAAGTTATAAAAATACTTGTTTCATGAATGCTTTATTGTATTAGATGGCAATTCTGCAGCCTATCTCTGGCTGGCAATCTACTAAGCTAGCTACGTGGGGGGAGGGAGGGAGGGGGACCAGTAGTAATGAGGGTGGGGGGGAGGGGGACCAGTAGGAGTCAAAACAACAAGAATGGCTGCCACACACCAAGCAGCTAATGCTACCTCCCTCCCTCATCACCAAGATTCCTCCTCCCACCATATTATGAAAATCACTAATTATCACCACAATGCTGCTATTATCAAAATCCTGGTCACTAAATCCTGTAAATGAACAATTTTCTACAAGTTTATTTTGTAAAGGAACACGAGAAGTCATTTCAAGATTCTTAGATGGACCAAACAATGACAGTGTGCTGTGGCTAGAACATCTTAAACAACATTGTGTTCACTGATATCTGAACATTGTACACAGTCTTTATCACAGTCAGGCCATTCTGTAATACTATCATGGCTAAATAATACCAGTTACATATATATTTTTACATTTTTAGGCTATGTTGTGGTCACAAGCTGAACAGCAGTGCTGTTAGCTCATGTTGTGTGCGCTAGTCTTGGTTGCTCACTCAGTACTGAGGCTCTCACACCTGGTAATGTTGTCCACGATTTAAAAAAAAATGGCCTCTGTTTACTAGAGCCCTGAGGAAGCTGATGTGAACCCCGTGTAGCCACAAGGAAGTGTTAAATGCTACGCTATACCTACTAGTGCAACGAGGCGTTCTACGCACCCCCGACCTAGCACCTCAAGGCACTCTGCGCACTGCGATGATTAATAATAAAACAGTTTAATTTCTTCATGTATTTCAAATTTACAACAATTTAGTGTATATTTCAATATTATATTTGTGACACCACCTTCCTCCAGTGCCAACCACTGACACCACCTACATTTCATTTCATTTTGGGACATTTCAGTCCCTTCCCGGCCATAATCATGTCACGACTCGATTAGGTCCTAGGATGGACTGAAATGTTACGTTCATTTAATTTTGTGTTTCCAACTGTGTAATTGTGATATGTTCTTTGCCCATGTTAAAGTTGTCTTGCGTGTTTACAGGTGCGTGCAGCAGCAGCTAGGAAAGTCGATGAATTTTGTCAGAATATGGATCCCAGTGTCAAGGAAAAAATTATAATGAACAACATTCTTCCATATGATAAGGTTGGTCCTTATTCACTGTATGTTTGCTCTGCTAAGATGGTTGGTAGGTGACCTTTTAAGGTGAACGAACAGTATGTATATGGTACATCATTGGACTTAGTGATGTACTGTAATCAACCAAACTTTCCATCATAGGACTTCAGTGATTTGTAGAGTGGTTAAATAGTATGAGGAATTTTTTAATTTTTGAAGTAGGGAATACCATATATGCTGGTGTATAAGTCAACATTTAAATCCTAAAATAATGTATCTAAAACCTTGAGTTCACTTGTCTGCGGAACATAAAATGTGAATCTTTTTCAATGAGAGATAAACAATTGAAAGCCTCGCCCTAACATTTGTTGTACACCACTTCTCATAACTCTCGCAGCCCATCACAATTGTTTAGATAATTTCACTTGTGAAATTATTAAAATTTCTCGGAAAACTGGTTAAGGAGCGAGAGAGGCAGGGAATGAGGGAAGGAGTGAGGGAGGGAGGCAGGCTGGTTGCCAGGAAGGGAAGGAGGGCGGAGGGTGGGTGGGCTGGGTTGTCTGGCTGGCAGGCAGGCAGGCAGGGGAGAGGAGGAGGAGGGAGGGAGGTAGTGAGAGAGAGGGAGGGAGGTACTGAGAGAGGGAGAGAGGGAGGGAGGTAGTGAGAGAGGGAGAGAGGGAGGGAGGTAGTGAGAGAGGGAGGGAGGTAGTGAGAGAGGGAGGGAGGTAGTGAGAGAGGGAGGGAGGTAGTGAGAGAGGGAGGGAGGTAGTGAGAGAGGGAGGGAGGTAGTGAGAGAGGGAGGGAGGTAGTGAGAGAGGGAGGGAGATAGTGAGAGAGGGAGGGAGGTAGTGAGAGAGGGAGGGAGGTAGTGAGAGAGGGAGGGAGGTAGTGAGAGAGGGAGGGAGGTAGTGAGAGAGAGGGAGGGAGGTAGTGAGAGAGAGGGAGGGAGGTAGTGAGAGAGAGGGAGGGAGGTAGTGAGAGAGAGGGAGGGAGGTAGTGAGAGAGAGGGAGGGAGGTAGTGAGAGAGAGGGAGGGAGGTAGTGAGAGAGGGAGGGAGGTAGTGAGAGAGGGAGGGAGGTAGTGAGAGAGGGAGGGAGGGAGGTAGTGAGAGAGGGAGGGAGGGAGGGAGGTAGTGAGAGAGGGAGGGAGGGAGGGAGGTAGTGAGAGAGGGAGGGAGGGAGGGAGGTAGTGAGAGAGGGAGGGAGGGAGGTATTGAGAGAGGGAGGGACGGAGGTAGTGAGAGGGGGAAGGAGGGAGGGAGGGAGGGAGGGAGGTAGTGAGAGAGGGAGGGAGGGAGGTAGTGAGAGAGGGAGGGAGGGAGGTAGTGAGAGAGGGAGGGAGGGAGGTAGTGAGAGAGGGAGGGGGAGAGGTGTGAAGGGAGGGAGGGAGGAAGGTAGTAAGGGAGGGGGAGAGGTAGTGAAGGGAGGGAGGGAGGAAGGTAGTTAGGGAGGGGGAGAGGTAGTGAAGGGAGGGAGGGAGGAAGGTAGTTAGGGAGGGGGAGAGGTAGTGAAGGGAGGAGGAGAGGTAGTGAAGGGAGGGAGGAAGGTAGTTAGGGAGGGAGAGAGGTAGTGAAGGGAGGGAGGAAGGTAGTTAGGGAGGGAGAGAGGTAGTGAAGGGAGGGAGGAAGGTAGTTAGGGAGGGGGAGAGGTAGTGAAGGGAGGGGGAGAGGTAGTGAAGGGAGGGAGGGAGGAAGGTAGTTAGGGAGGGGGAGAGGTAGTGAAGGGAGGGAGGGAGGAAGGTAGTTAGGGAGGGGGAGAGGTAGTGAAGGGAGGGAGGGAGGAAGGTAGTTAGGGAGGGGGAGAGGTAGTGAAGGGAGGGAGGAAGGTAGTTAGGGAGGGGGAGAGGTAGTGAAGGGAGGGAGGGAGGAAGGTAGTTAGGGAGGGAGAGAGGTAGTGAAGGGAGGGAGGGAGAGAGGTAGTGAAGGGAGGGAGGAAGGTAGTTAGGGAGGGGGAGAGGTAGTGAAGGGAGGGAGGAAGGTAGTTAGGGAGGGGGAGAGGTAGTGAAGGGAGGGAGGAAGGTAGTTAGGGAGGGGGAGAGGTAGTGAAGGGAGGGGGAGAGGTAGTGAAGGGAGGGAGGAAGGTAGTTAGGGAGGGGGAGAGGTAGTGAAGGGAGGGAGGAAGGTAGTTAGGGAGGGGAAGAGGTAGTGAAGGGAGGGAGGAAGGTAGTTAGGGAGGGGGAGAGGTAGTGAAGGGAGGGAGGAAGGTAGTTAGGGAGGGAGAGAGGTAGTGAAGGGAGGGAGGAAGGTAGTTAGGGAGGGAGAGAGGTAGTGAAGGGAGGGAGGGAGAGAGGTAGTGAAGGGAGGGAGGAAGGTAGTTAGGGAGGGGGAGAGGTAGTGAAGGGAGGGAGGGAGGAAGGTAGTTAGGGAGGGGGAGAGGTAGTGAAGGGAGGGAGGGAGGAAGGTAGTTAGGGAGGGGGAGAGGTAGTGAAGGGAGGGAGGGAGGAAGGTAGTTAGGGAGGGGGAGAGGTAGTGAAGGGAGGGAGGGAGGAAGGTAGTTAGGGAGGGGGAGAGGTAGTGAAGGGAGGGAGGAAGGTAGTTAGGGAGGGGGAGAGGTAGTGAAGGGAGGGAGGAAGGTAGTTAGGGAGGGAGAGAGGTAGTGAAGGGAGGGAGGGAGAGAGGTAGTGAAGGGAGGGAGGGAGAGAGGTAGTGAAGGGAGGGAGGGAGAGAGGTAGTGAAGGGAGGGAGGAAGGTAGTTAGGGAGGGGGAGAGGTAGTGAAGGGAGGGAGGGAGAGAGGTAGTGAAGGGAGGGAGGAAGGTAGTTAGGGAGGGGGAGAGGTAGTGAAGGGAGGGAGGGAGGAAGGTAGTTAGGGAGGGGGAGAGGTAGTGAAGGGAGGGGGAGAGGTAGTGAAGGGAGGGAGGAAGGTAGTTAGGGAGGGGGAGAGGTAGTGAAGGGAGGGAGGAAGGTAGTTAGGGAGGGGGAGAGGTAGTGAAGGGAGGGAGGGAGGTAGTTAGGGAGGGAGAGAGGTAGTGAAGGGAGGGAGGGAGAGAGGTAGTGAAGGGAGGGAGGAAGGTAGTTAGGGAGGGAGAGAGGTAGTGAAGGGAGGGAGGAAGGTAGTTAGGGAGGGGGAGAGGTAGTGAAGGGAGGGAGGAAGGTAGTTAGGGAGGGAGAGAGGTAGTGAAGGGAGGGAGGAAGGTAGTTAGGGAGGGGGAGAGGTAGTGAAGGGAGGGAGGAAGGTAGTTAGGGAGGGAGAGAGGTAGTGAAGGGAGGGAGGAAGGTAGTTAGGGAGGGGGAGAGGTAGTGAAGGGAGGGAGGGGGAGAGGTAGTGAAGGGAGGGGGAGAGGTAGTGAAGGGAGGGAGGGAGGAAGGTAGTTAGGGAGGAGGAGAGGTAGTGAAGGGAGGGAGGAAGGTAGTTAGGGAGGGGGAGAGGTAGTGAAGGGAGGGAGGGAGGAAGGTAGTTAGGGAGGGAGAGAGGTAGTGAAGGGAGGGAGGGAGGAAGGTAGTTAGGGAGGAGGAGAGGAGGGAGGGAGGAAGGTAGTTAGGGAGGAGGAGAGGTAGTGAAGGGAGGGGGAGAGGTAGTGAAGGGAGGGAGGAAGGTAGTTAGAGAGGGGGAGAGGTAGTGAAGGGAGGGAGGGAGGAAGGTAGTTAGGGAGGGGGAGAGGTAGTGAAGGGAGGGAGGGAGGAAGGTAGTTAGGGAGGAGGAGAGGAGGGAGGGAGGAAGGTAGTTAGGGAGGAGGAGAGGTAGTGAAGGGAGGGGGAGAGGTAGTGAAGGGAGGGAGGAAGGTAGTTAGGGAGGGGGAGAGGTAGTGAAGGGAGGGAGGAAGGTAGTTAGGGAGGGGGAGAGGTAGTGAAGGGAGGGAGGGAGGAAGGTAGTTAGGGAGGGGGAGAGGTAGTGAAGGGAGGGAGGGAGGAAGGTAGTTAGGGAGGGGGAGAGGTAGTGAAGGGAGGGAGGAAGGTAGTTAGGGAGGGAGAGAGGTAGTGAAGGGAGGGAGGGAGGAAGGTAGTTAGGGAGGGAGGAAGGTAGTTAGGGAGGGGGAGAGGTAGTGAAGGGAGGGAGGGAGGAAGGTAGTTAGGGAGGGGGAGAGGTAGTGAAGGGAGGGAGGAAGGTAGTTAGGGAGGGGGAGAGGTAGTAAGGGAGGGGGAGAGGTAGTGAAGGGAGGGAGGAAGGTAGTTAGGGAGGGGGAGAGGTAGTGAAGGGAGGGAGGAAGGAAGGTAGTTAGGGAGGGGGAGAGGTAGTGAAGGGAGGGAGGAAGGAAGGTAGTTAGGGAGGGAGAGAGGTAGTGAAGGGAGGGGGAGAGGTAGTGAAGGGAGGGAGGGAGGAAGGTAGTTAGGGAGGGGGAGAGGTAGTGAAGGGAGGGAGGAAGGTAGTTAGGGAGGGGGAGAGGTAGTGAAGGGAGGGAGGAAGGTAGTTAGGGAGGGGGAGAGGTAGTGAAGGGAGGGAGGAAGGTAGTTAGGGAGGGGGAGAGGTAGTGAAGGGAGGGAGGGAGGAAGGTAGTTAGGGAGGGGGAGAGGTAGTGAAGGGAGGGAGGAAGGTAGTTAGGGAGGGAGAGGTAGTAAAGGGAGGGGGAGAGGTAGTGAAGGGAGGGAGGGAGGAAGGTAGTTAGGGAGGGGGAGAGGTAGTGAAGGGAGGAAGGGAAGAAGGTAGTTAGGGAGGGGGAGAGGTAGTGAAGGGAGGGAGGGAGGAAGGTAGTTAGGGAGGGGGAGAGGTAGTGAAGGGAGGGAGGGAGGAAGGTTGTTAGGGAGGGGGAGAGGTAGTGAAGGGAGGGAGGAAGGTAGTTAGGGAGGGGGAGAGGTAGTGAAGGGAGGGAGGGAGGAAGGTAGTTAGGGAGGGGGAGAGGTAGTGAAGGGAGGGAGGAAGGTAGTTAGGGAGGGGGAGAGGTAGTGAAGGGAGGGAGGGAGGAAGGTAGTTTGGGAGGAGGAGAGGTAGTGAAGGGAGGGGGAGAGGTAGTGAAGGGAGGGAGGAAGGTAGTTAGGGAGGGGGAGAGGTAGTGAAGGGAGGGAGGAAGGTAGTAAGGGAGGGGGAGAGGTAGTGAAGGGAGGGAGGAAGGTAGTTAGGGAGGGGGAGAGGTAGTGAAGGGAGGGAGGAAGGTAGTAAGGGAGGGGGAGAGGTAGTGAAGGGAGGGAGGAAGGTAGTTAGGGAGGGGGAGAGGTAGTGAAGGGAGGGGGAGAGGTAGTGAAGGGAGGGGGAGAGGTAGTGAAGGGAGGGGGGAGAGGTAGTGAAGGGAGGGAGGAAGGTAGTTAGGGAGGGGGAGAGGTAGTGAAGGGAGGGAGGAAGGTAGTAAGGGAGGGGGAGAGGTAGTGAAGGGAGGGAGGAAGGTAGTTAGGGAGGGAGAGAGGTAGTGAAGGGAGGGAGGGAGGTAGTTAGGGAGGGGGAGAGGTAGTGAAGGGAGGGAGGAAGGTAGTTAGGGAGGGGGAGAGGTAGTGAAGGGAGGGAGGGAGGTAGTTAGGGAGGGGGAGAGGTAGTGAAGGGAGGGAGGAAGGTAGTTAGGGAGGGAGAGAGGTAGTGAAGGGAGGGAGGAATGTTATATGTTCCTTAATGGAGCCCTGTTGCTTATGCATCGTTAAACGCCTAGAAAGAGATGTTGTTGTCTTGCCTATATACTGGGTTTTTTGCAGCTTACATTCCCCAAGTGGGCATTTGAAGGCATAGATGCCATTGGTGTCTTTTGAAGCATTCTGCTTTGTGTCTGGAGAGTTTATTTGAGTTGGTTGGCCGTTTTCTTGGTTTTATAGATCGTCAATTGTATCTTCTGATTTTTGTCTGTAGGGATAACGTTTCTATTAACAATATTTTTCAGGACCCTTTCCTCCGTTTTATGAGCTGTGGAAAAGAAGTTCCTGTAAAATAGTCTAATAGGGGGTACAGGTGTTGTGTTAGTTGTCTCTTCAGAGGTTGCATGGCGTTTCACCTTCCTCCTTATGATGTCTTCAACGAAACCATTGTAGAAGCCGGTGTTGACTAGGACCTGCCTTACCCTACAGAGTTCTTCATCGATGAAGAACTCTGAATTTCTCCCCCCTCTTCTCCTATCTGCTTGTCGTTTCCTGCCGACCTTTTGCGTGTTTTGGTTATTCCTTTGGACTTCTTCTATTTTGATGCCCGGGTGCTTGAGGAGGCATACTCTTGCACCCGTAGAACTGTAGTACCCGACGTCGAGAGCGAGGGGGAACCTTTTATTGTCATTCCCCCTTTCGTCACTGAACCCGATCTCGACGGACTGACGGTTCTTAAGGTGGTGTTTGTGGGGCGTATACTCACGACGCACCCCTAGGAGGCCCCGGCATGATCGGCGATAACTTCTTGTTGGGTGTCCTTCCTCTAATTGTGGCTCCATGGTGGGTGTGGGGGCACATTCGTGAATGAATGTTTATGGTTCGTACCTATGTTGTGTTCTGTTCCTCCTTTACCTTCTCAGGCTCGTGGGGTGGGCGACCAAGCCCCAGAGTCGGTCCGTGTTGGATGACCGGGCTCTGTAGCCTCCGCTGCATTGGGCCCCGACCTTGCTCCTCCTTTGGCCTCTCTGACTACTCCCCTCGGCTCCCTTCCCTCCTCTGTGGTTGGGTCGAGCCCCGAGCCCCCAGTGGTGACTACCTCATCCCCTGGCACAGCTCCATCTCTAGTTGTAACAAATGCGCCTTTTAACCCCTCTCTCTCTGGGGGGTTCTCAACGCCGTCATCGACATGGCCGCACTCACTCGATTCCTTCCCGTTCTGATGCCTATCAAGCCTTGTTTGGTTCCGCTTGGTGGGCCAAATACTTTGATCTCCTCCCTCTTGATTCTGCGCCTCCTGACGATTTCTCCCTCCATCGGCATCTTGTTGATTCTGTGGATGCCTCTGTTACCTTCAACCCCACTCGTCTCGGTACACGTGTTGTTGCTGCTCCTTCTCAGGATGCAGCTTCCCGCTTGGCTGCCTTATCCTGCCTTGGCGAGACCCCTGTTCGGGTCTCAAAGAACGCTCAGTTAAATGCCAGTGTTGGCACTATTCTCCTAGCGCCCCATGTTACGACCGGTGTTCGGAATCTGCAGGACTGCCACGTTGATATTCGGCATATCCTCGATGCCCAGGGCCATTCTGTCCTCCGGGTTGACATGTTTACTCGTCCCCCTAGTGGTCGTCACCGTCAACCCCTTTGGATTGTGAAGATTACCTTTGATGGTAGGACCCTTCCACCCTCTGTCATTCTTGCTGGTGCCAGGTGCTCTGTCCAGGAGTACATTCCTTCTCCTAAGCTCTGTAACAAGTGCTGGAGGTTTGGGCATGGTGCCATTCGCTTCTCTGGGACTGTCTCTCTCTCTGTCCTTAGAGTGACCTTCGCCCCCACACAAAGTCGGAGTGCACTTCTCCCCAGGTTCGCTGCCTCAACTGCGGTGAGGCCCATCCTACCTTCTCCCGTGCATGTATCCATTACAAGCTTGAGGCAGCCGTCCTCACCTTGAAGTACTGGGAGCGTCTATCTTTTCCTTAGGCGAGGCGCCAGGTTCGTCGGCTCCCGCCTTATGCTAACGTCTCTTATGCTCGCGTGTTGCGCTCTTCCTCTACTCGTCCTTCCCACCTTCCTCAGACTCACAACCGTTTCCAGGCCTTCGACCCTGATACGCCCACTGCCCCCTCCTCTGTTCCTTTGAGTTTTGTCCCGAAGGGTCCCCCTCCTGGTCCTCTGTCTGGGGTTACCCTTCTTTCTACCCGGTCTGTCATGTCTCCTGTGTCTTCTTCCTCGTCTCCCTCCGATCCTCCTTCCCATCCTTCTCCTCTGTCTATTGACTCTCCCCGCCACCAGTCGGTGCGGGCTGATGTCCATCGCTCTCCTAACGGCCGTCGTGTGTGCTCTCGTTCAGCTTCTCCTGTTGAGACGCTGGAATCCGTTGCCCGGTACGTAGTTGCTGGGACATCGGTCTCTTTAAGTCAGAAGCGTAAGCCTGGCTCCTCTCCTTCCTCCTCCCTGGTGGGTAAGAAGGCTTCGCTCTCTTCCTCGGCCCCTACTACTGACTCTATTGCTCCTTCCATTCCCGTTTTGGTGGTTGCACCCCCTGTTCCTGCTATGGAGGTTTCTTTGGCCCCTGCTTCCCTCTCGGTTGCTGCCCTTGCTGAGGTGCGCTCCTCTCTTTCTACTTCCCCTCTTCGTGCTGCTGTCCTTGACTGCTCCTTTCCATTGTCTCCTCCTCTTCTTCCTCCTCCTCCGGACCCCGCCCGCCCACTTCTGGTCTGTTCTCCCGCTTCCTTCCCTCCATCTTTGCTCAGTTTACCCATGCCCCCTAACCCTGACTTTGCTGACCCTGATCTTCTTTAACGTGCCATGTTGCTCTTTCGCCTTTGTTTCTTCCTTGTTCTCTGTTGTTGTCTTTTCTCTTCTCGTCGATGTCTATTCTTCAATGGAACGTTCGAGGTTATTACGCCAACTTCCTCGAACTCCAACTTCTGATTTCGCGGTTTTCGCCCCTTTGTGTCTGTCTCCAGGAGCCGATGCTTGGTGCTCGTCCTGGTCGCTTTCGTGGCTATTCCTTTCTCTCCCCTAACTCCTAGCTCTTCTGGTCTCTTGATTCGCTCTGATGTTCCCTTTGTCCTCTTACTTTTTCCTTCGCGCCTCCATTGTTCTGCTGCTCGTATCTTTGTGGGGAAATGGTACACTGTTTGTTCCATTTATCTCCCCCCAAGTGTCCCGCTTTCTCTTCCTGATCTGAAACACTTACTGGACTCTTTGCCAGAGCCTGTGCTCCTGCTGGGTGATTCCAATTGTCGTCATTCTCTTTGGGGTGATGTTCTGACGAACACCCGAGGTTGCCTTCTTGAGCCGTTTATCCTCTCTTCTTCCCTGTCTCTTCTGAATTCTGGTGAGCCCCGCATTTGGACTCTCGGACTCGCACCCTTTCCTGTCTTGATCTTTCTCTTTGCTCTTCTTCTCTTTACTTAGATTTCATGTGGCAGGTTCTTGATGACCTCCATGGCTGTGACCATTTCCCCAACCTTGTTACCTTTTTCTCTTTTCGCCCTCCCCTCTCCTTCCCTAGGTGGCAGTTTGCGAAAGCGGACTGGGACCTCTTTACCCTCAGCGCTGCTCTCTCCGACTTCTCCCTTCTACCTCTCCCTCGCTCTCTCCTCCTTTTTCATGACACTGCCTTCGACGCTGCCCTCCACTCTTCCTCTCGGGGTCCACGGAAGTGTGTTCCCTGGTGGAATGCAGACTGTGCTCGGGCTGACAGCTGTAAGCTTGCAGCCTGGAAGAGACACTGCCGTCGGTAGACGGCCGATTCTTTTCTTTCGGAAGGCAAGTGCGGTGGCCCGTAGGGCCATCCATATGGTTAAACGTGAATGTTGGGCATCCTATGTCTCCACCATTACGTCTGAAACTCCTCTGCCACAGATCTGGAAGGGTATTCGCAAAATAGCGGGTAAGTTTGTTCCCGATGTTTCACCGGTCCTTCACCTCCGTGGTACTCTTGTGGCGGACCCATTACAGGTCTCTACCGAACTGGGTTCCCAGTTTTCTTCTGTTAGCTCTGGTCTTCATCTTCCCCAATCTTTCCTTCTTCGTAAACCTGTCCTTGAGTCTCGTCCTTTAGATTTCTGCACTCATCTTCAGCTTCCCTATAATGATCCCTTCTCTCTCTCTGAACTTCGTTCTGCCCTGGCCCTCTGCGGTTCTACGGCGGCGGGCTCCGATGGTATTCATTATGAGATGCTTCGCCATCTCCCTCCGTGCACGTCTCAGTATTTACTGAGTCTGTATAATCAGATCTGGGAGTCGTCGTCAGTCCCTGAGGACTGGCTCGATGCCGTTGTCCTCCCTGTTCTCAAACCAGGGTCTCTGGGTACTTCCCCTAAGGACTTTCGCCCTATTGCTCTCACAAGTTGTGTCTGCAAACTCTTT